>NC_133647.1:61544100-61778475 GCF_009905375.1 Apium graveolens
TTGAAGATGAAGGATGCTGTACAGAATTCGGAGGTGATAGCAGGTACACTTTTACTCAATAATGTCAAAGCTAAAGTATTGATTGATTCGGGAGCAACAAGATCTTTCATATCAGAATCTTTTGTTGATAAGCTTCAATGTGATAAAATGATTATGAGTGAGGTAGTAAATGTGGTAATTGCGAACCAAGAGAAGATTCCTGTGAATCAATTTTGTCCAAAGTGTGAGATCGATATTTCGGGGTATAAGTTTTCAGCCAACTTGATACTCTTCAAGTTGGGAGAGTTTGACATAATTTTAGGAATGGATTGGTTAGGAGAGAATAACGCCCAGATTAATTGTAAGACCAAGAGAGTGTATTTAAAGATGAAGAGTGGAGAGAAGGTAGTATTTAAGGGGCAGAGGCAAGAGCAACTATTTCTTACAATTGTTCAGGCTAAGAAGCTACTTAGAAAAGGTTGTGAGTCGTTCCTAGCTTATGTAGTGGATTCGGAAAAAGGCAGCCCCAACATGGAAGATATCCCTATAGTTAACGAGTTCCCAGATGTGTTTCCCGACGAACTACCAGGCTTACCACCAGATCGACAAATCGAGTTCGAGATCAACCTTGCTCCAGGAACGGAACCAGTTTCAAAGGCCCCATATAGGATGGCACCAGCAGAAATGAAAGAGTTGGCGAGCCAACTACAAGAATTGTTGGATAAGGGAGTGATACGGCCAAGTGCGTCACCATGGGGAGCACCTGTTCTGTTTGTAAAGAAGAAAGATGGGAGTATGCGTCTATGCATAGATTATCGGGAGTTGAATAAGGTAACGATCAAGAACCGCTACCCGCTACCAAGGATAGATGACCTTTTTGATCAGTTGAAGGGAGCTAAATGCTTTTCAAAGATTGACTTGAGATCGGGATACCATCAATTAAAGATCAAAGAAGAAGATGTTCCCAAGACCGCATTCAGGACCAGATATGGGCATTATGAATTGCTAGTAATGCCGTTTGGACTGACCAACGCTCCAGCCGCATTTATAGATCTGATGAATCGGGTATTTAAGAAGTATTTGGACAAATTTGTCGTGGTATTTATTGATGACATCCTTATTTATTCTAAGTCGGAAGAAGAACATAAGCAGCACCTCTGGATAGCATTGGAAATACTTCGTCAAGAGAAGTTGTATGCCAAGTTTACCAAATGTGAGTTTTGGTTAAAGGAAGTTCAATTTTTGGGGCATGTCATTGGAAATGAAGGCGTTAAAGTGAATCCGGTAAAGATTGAGGCATTTATGAGTTGGGAGAGGCCAAAGACTCCTACGGAAGTGCGAAGTTTTCTAGGATTGGCCGTATACTATAGAAGATTCATCAAGGATTTCTCGAAGATCGCCACGCCATTGACCAAGTTAACCAGAAAGAATCAAAAGTTTGAATGGAGTGCAGAATGTGAAGACAACTTTCAAGAGTTAAAGCAGAAGTTGGTAACAGCTCCGGTGTTAGTACTACCAGATGATCAAGGGAACTTTGTAATATTCAGCGACGCTTCACATAAGGGTTTGGGTTGTGTGTTGATGCAACACAGTATAGTGATCGCATATGCGTCAAGACAGTTGAAACCGCAAGAGTTAAAGTACCCGGCGCATGACTTAGAACTAGCCTCCATAGTGTTCACACTTAAGATTTGGAGACATTACCTCTATGGAGAGAAGTGTGAAATCTACACGGATCACAAGAGTTTAAAGTACATTTTTACTCGAAAAGAGCTCAATATGAGGCAGAGGAGATGGCTAGAATTGATCAAGGACTATGACTGTTCGATAAATTACCATCCTGGAAAGGCAAATATAGTGGCCGATGCTCTGAGTAGGAAGGAGAGACTGAATATGATGATAACATCAAAAGAGTTATCTGAAGAAATCAAAAGATTGGAATTGGAACTTTGTGCTTATGGAAAAGTCGAGGAAGTTTGTCGTGCAATGACCTTTCAGCCAACACTAGTGGAAAAGATAAAGAAGTGTCAAGAAGAAGTAATGGAGAAAGAGAAGAATCAGTTATATGGAGAGGAGATTAATACTCAAAGGGATGAGCAAGGGATACTAAGGTTTTCATCCAGAATATGGATTCCTCATGTACTTGAATTAAAGAATGAGATCCTCCATGAAGCGAGACGTGGCAGAATGGGTTGCGAAGTGCTATACTTGTCAGAAAGTGAAGGCAGAACATCAACGACCAAGCGGATTAATTCAGCCCTTGAAGATTTCAGAATAGAAATGGGAAAATATCACTATGGACTTTATAGTAGGACTACCGCGAACGAAATCCGGACATGACGCAATATGGGTTATAATTGATCGTCTTACGAAGTCGGCGCATTTCCTTCCAATAAATGAGAAGTCGTCACTGGACAAGTTGGTTCATCTGTATATGCGCGAAATCGTACTAAGGCATGGAGTACCCGTATCAATAGTTTCAGACAGAGATCCCCGCTTTAACTCGAGATTCTGGAAGCAATTTCAGGAATGTCTTGGCACGAAGTTGAATATGAGCACGGCGTACCACCGGCAGACTGATGGCCAGAGTGAAAGGACAATTCAAACAATTGAAGACATGTTGCGCAGTTGTGCAATCGATTTTGCAGGAAGTTGGGACGACCACTTGTCGTTGATTGAATTCTCTTATAACAACAGCTATCATTCCAGTATCGGCATGCCACCATACGAAGCTTTGTACGGGCGAAAATGTAGATCACCAACAAGTTGGGATGAAGTAGGAGAAGGAAGAATTCTCGGCTCAGAATTGGTACAACAGTTGCATGATTCAGTCAAGTTAATTCAGAAAAGGTTGCTTGCTGCTCAAGATAGACAGAGGAAGTATGCGGATCCAGCGCGTAAGGATGTTCAATTCCAAATTGGCGAAGCTGTGTTGTTGAAGGTGTCACCTAGAAAAGGGTTGATGAGATTTGGCAAGAAAGGGAAGTTAGCACCTAGATACATAGGTCCTTTTGAGATTTTGAGTCAAGTAGGAAAGGTGGCCTACGAGTTGGCCTTACCACCTCAGTATCAGCATGTGCATAATGTGTTCCATGTGTCATTGCTTAAGAAGTACAATCCTGATGCTAGCCATGTGATAGAATATGAACCTGTAGAAATTCAGGCAGACCTGTCATTTATGGAGCAACCGGTTAAAATACTCGAATGGCAAGTAAAGAGTCTTAGGAATAAGCCGGTAAAGATAGTGAAAGTGCTTTGGAGGAACCCTAAGGTCGAAGAATCGACTTGGGAGTTAGAGTCTGATATGCGTTCCCGGTATCCTCATTTGTTCTCTTAGATTCTGGGGACAGAATCCCTTAAGGGGGAGAGGATGTTACAACCGGTATTTTCATGTAATATTATTTGTGGATCTGGTATAATATTAAAGCCGAATGAAAATATATTCAATGATTGTACGTTTGTGTGAGTGCAAATTTCTACATTATAAATTTGCTTTATGTAGTATATGATTTTTCAAAGCAAGAGTTTATTTAATTTCTTTATTTTTGATTTATAAGGAATATTCTAAGCCTTAGAATTTTTTTCTTTTAAAAGGTATTTTCTTCACAAATTTTGAAAATGATTTTATAAAGTCTCTAAAAATCCAAGTTATTTTATGGTATAAATTTTATAATTTTTGAACTTGTATTTTATTTTATAAAAATAAATCATTATAAATTTTAGTTATCATATTTAGCAAATTACAAGAAAGCCCTTGCATGCAAACCACCCTCTCATTCTTTTCAAGGACAAAGAGGACAATTCCAACTCCATTAACTCTTATTTTTCTAGCCAATTTCCTTCTTCACCCTTGCATGCAAAATGAACCAAGTATAAGTGGAGGGATAGTCTTGTCAATTCTCTTTTCCACTCAAATTTTGTCAAATCAAATACCATAAAACAAGCAAAGTGTCATGATCATTTTCATACTCCACCCACACCTCACTCTCCCCTCCATCCCTTCTCCCTCCTCTCGGCCCTCCCCCTCTCACTCTCGGGTTTAGCCGAGAACCACCCCTCCCCATTTTTCTTCATTCCTCAACCAAGCTTCTACTCTTTATACAAGTAAATGTTATTTCACATACCATGATCATTCATATTTCAAAGAGTTTTGAATAGAAAGTTTAAGTTTTGAAGTTGCATGTTAAGGCTCTAGTTGAAACTCAAAGTACAACCTTGATTCTTGTGAGTTTAGGGTTGTTTTTGAGAGGACTACAAGGAATGGAGAAGTGCCAAGTCTTGAGAGGGAAACTCTTGAAGATTAAATGGCCATTCCCATCCATTTCATTCGGCCATGACCATATGGGAGCCGAATGAATGGTCCTTAAGACTATTCTTGTTGCTTAAATCAATTTTTGCATGTTTATGTGATAATGACTTGAATTTTGTGGTGAAAATTTGATAAAACTCTTTGCATGCTAAGTGATCATCTAGGTATAGCTTATGATAGGCTTGCATGTCAATCTTATGATAGAATATAGGTAGAAAATGTGTTGTTTTGGTTTGCAAAACCCGAAGACATGCATGCATGTGGATTTCTCTTAGAATGTTATAAGATTTTGATCATTTGGAAAGATTTTGTTAGTAAGCCTTAATTTCAGTAGGAATAATGTGTTAATATTGATTTATGCTTCTTGTTGCATGGTAATAATTCATGGTTATCTTTTATAAAAAATGCATATCTTGTTATTTCAAAAGCATGAAGATTTGTGAGTTGTGAAATGTGGTTTCTTTTGTTTTGCCATAATTGTACCTTAGGTAAGGATGATCTCATCCAAGGTTATTTTGAGAATAAGGGAGTTAGTTCAGTAGATTACCATGTTTAAGTCTTGGTTTGAGTATTGGGTTGTTGGTAGTTGAATTTGTCAAGTCAAAACCTTGGAGAAAGGAGAGTTATAGTTTCTGCAGAAAATCAGTTTAGTACCCTGAGGTTTAGAGTGAGTTTTGACCATGTCATTGATGTGCACTTTGAGGCCCAAGGCACCAGAAGATAGTATTGGGAGTATATAAAAGGTTTTAGGTGTTGGTTGGAGGTTTGCATGTCATTTGGTTAGGTGCACAAGTAGAATAACAAAATCTGTCCAGCAGGGAACAGTTTTGTTGCAACTTAGAAATAGGGATATTTGACCATGCCATGGGTAGGCACTCATTAGGCCCTATTGGGCCTTAGTTAGAGGGAGTGTCAGAGAAGTTTTTCCAACCATAGTTCATAGGATATGAGTTAGAACCATGTGTCACAAGTTAATTCAAGTAAGGGCGTTTTCTGCCCAGAAAACAGGGGAACCTTGGACTTTTAGCTTAGGCCCAAGAAGGTCCAAGCCAGGCCCTTGAGCCACATCAAGTTTGTGAGATGCCCTTAGGTCAGGAGAGTCTTGTGTAAAAGTTTTTGAAGGAAAACTTGTAGTTTAAGAGTGTCTAATGCACTCAAGAAACCATAGTTGTCATTCTGAAATTTGCACCAGTGAGCACTTTCACTTATCACATAGTTTTAGAATACTTAGAAGTGAGTATTAGGTCGACCACCATAGTTCTAAGATAGTATAAGGTCAGTAGAGCAAAATGCACAAGTGAGGGTCAATAGGTTTTGGATAATTTAGGAAAGACACATCGAGTTAGGAAGCCAAAATTAGAAGACTTTGTCTAGTTTAGCGACCAAGTGACTTAAGTTGTGAGTCGAGATCATCCAAGCCTAGTGTTACATTATGGTATATATGGTGTTATTTGGTGTTAATATGTGATATGTGAATATGTGGCTATGTGTGTACTTTTGTAATTTAAAAGTGAATATAAAATTAAGTGCGTATAGGCCTAAGTGCCATCCGTGTTTAATTTCAAGTTGTAAATAAGTTAAGATGGTAAGAATATATTATAATGAGGATTATTATTATTTATGTAGGATCTCGAGATGAGGGAAAACTTGCCATAAAGGTCGAGTGAAGCTCCAGTTGCTCCTACCAGTCAGACCAGACCAGCCTTTCTTAAGGCAAGTGATTCAACTTGACCTTCGTATTTACTATAAACAGTTTATATATATATTGATGCAATTATCCTGAGTCATTTGATATGTTTTAAATCAAGCGTATCTTTCGTTTATCTTTGAATTATATAGAAATGCCATGAACCCTCGAGTATGTATTGCAAGTAGTTCAAAAGCCTTTTCATGATAGTTAAATGTCATGATAAAATGGAGAGTTGATATTTTACTTGATTGATCCTCTTGATTAACATGCTGATGATTCCTAAGTATTGATATCTCATCCTGATACTTGAATCCCTATAGAACCTTACTTTGAACCCTGAAAGTCAGAAACTTATCAAAGTGATCCCTCATTGATTGATACCCCTCTTTCTTATCCTAAAGCTTGACAACTCTGATATGTCCTGAGCTAAAGAATCATTTCTTCATACCTTAACACCCATAGTATTCATGAAGCTTATCTTCTTGATGATCCAACACCTGTACCTTGACGAGAAACCATTGCTTTAAGCCCAGTTTGGAATTACCCCTTTATATTATCCATTAGCCTCACTAAATTTTCCTGTCCAAGTTCTGACATATGAAAACCTTTTGGTTACCCTAATAGAGTAAAATTTTGTAAATCATGGCCCTGAGATTTAGTACCATATTTCCCGTGTTTCGAGTTGATCTATAATCCCTTAATAAAAATGTTTACTGTTAAAAGAGATTTTGTTATAATTCGGCATCAGTTTTTGAAATAAATAAAATATGGGTTTTCAGTCCCAAAGGGGGATAAATGTTTTCCTTGAATAGTGGATCTGGACTGAGACGCGAGTCCTTTCCACACTTATATTAGGCTTAAAAGTTGCCTAGGGATTCCCATTAATGTTTTAGAACCCAGCGAGGTTCGGGATTACTTCGCGTCTGATCACCGGCAGTAATCCGTAGCGTCATAAAATGATTTTGATTAAGACATGATTTTGAAATTGTTTTGATACAAGTAAAAATGATGCCATCACTCATAGTTTTATCCCTCGTTATCATTAGTTATGTCTTTCCATTGTCATTCTTTAATGAATATCCCGATTTATGTTTTGTATCGTACTGGTAGCACTTGTTGAGCATTTGGCTCACTCCTTGCTTTACCCTGATATTACAGCTAGCAGCTATGGTTAGATTCAAGCAGACTGCCCGTAAGACCTGTGATGCTGATGCTTATGTTCGAGCTCAGGTAGAATAAGTGATAGTAGTTTGTGTGAGGACTCGGTATTTATAATCAGTTGTAATAGATGGTAGTGTTGGGCTGTTCCAAACCCTAAACTGTAAGATCTTGGATTTGGTTGTGTTATCTCTTTTAAAATTTTGTAATAGTTATATTTAATTTGCTGTTTAAGTTGGGGTCGTGACAGGTTTTGGTATCAGAGTTACGGTTTAGAGTCCCTGGACAGCCCAAATAGGTTATAGGATATGTGTGTAGGTTATAGATAATATGCGAGAGGGTAGGTTAAGTAAATTATTATTAATACTCCTCTTATTGGTTGTCAGCAAAGGGCGCATTCCTCGTCATCCTCTGGGTCGGACGACACTATTGCTTTCACAGTGTATGCTGAGTTGAGGCGTGAGTTTGACATGCTTTAGGGCAAGTATGACGGACTGATAGATCGACTGAAGAACGTGTATCCGGACAGCTGAAACTACGAAGGGAAGCCCAAGGAGCAGATGACTGCGAGACTTGAGACCTTGGTTTAGTACGTCAACACTGAGCTTGAGGAGATGCCAGCGCACCGGGACCGTACCAGCCAGTATGTCATTCAGATGGTGGCGGATGAGCTCCAGAGCATTGTGAAGATGCTTCGAGGGGAAAAGACTACCAAGCCCCGTTCAGATGGAGTGGAGCCTTAGTTCTTTCCATTTACCTTTCATGTTGTTGTACTATCAGACTCTGTGGAATTCCCAGTTGTTTCCGTTGTTTCCTTTAAATAAGCCTATTATTCCTAGAATCAGACCTTGTCCTAATCCTATGTATTGTGACCTTTAAAATTTCAATAATTATGTGCTATTGTTCCGTTTGCTCTCAACTGTTATTTTATGTTTTTATCATCATATCTGCTTAATTTGGAAACTTGACCCCATATGTAAATGAGAATGCCATGCGATACCCCCGAATCATTTTATCATTCATATCTGTTTTGACACAACTCTGATTTCAGGATCATGCCTCCCAAAAAGAACAACCACATCCACCACAGACCCAAACATTCTTCGATTACTGGAAACCTTGCAACAGCAGACCAATGCTATAGCTTAACAACAACTAACTCTTCAACAACGAATTGAAAACCAAGATAACCGTGAGCCACACCAACCACATGAACCACCAGTACCACCTAGACAAATTGTCACTTTCAAGGCTTTTCAGAATGTGAATCCACCTGCATTTCATGATACCACTGATCCTGTGATGCTGATGCTTATGTTCGAGCTCAGGTAGAATAAGTGATAGTAGTTTGTGTGAGGACTCGGTATTTATAATCAGTTGTAATAGATGGTAGTGTTAGGCTGTTCCAAACCCTAAATTGTAAGATCTTGGATTTGGTTGTGTTATCTCTTTTAAAATTTTGTAATAGTTATATTTAATTTGCTGTTTAAGTTGGGGGCATGACAGAGATAATATAATCTGTAAATACTGATCATAAAGTCCGATGCATGAGAACAAAAACTAAGCAGATTTAGAGAAAGAACATGAAACCATTCCAAGTTCATTTACCAATCTTATAAAAGTAGCTTCACATAGTAGTTTTGTGAAGATATCCGTTAGCTGTTGATCTGTTGGAACAAAATGCAATTCCACTGTACCTTCATCCACATGTTCCCTTATGAAATGGTACCTAATACTGATGTGCTTTGTCATTGAGTGTTGAACTGGATTACCTGTCATAGCAATAGCACTTTGATTATCACAGTAAATAGGGATTTTAGAAAATTCTAACCCATAATTCAGTAACTGATTCTTCATCCAAAGAATCTGTGCACAACAGCTTCCTACAGCAATATATTCTGCTTCTGCAGTTGATATGGAAATTGACTTCTGTTTCTTGCTAAACCAAGAAACCAATCCGCCTCCAAGAAATTGGCAGCTTCTACTAGTGGTTTTCCTGTCTATTTTGCATCCTGAAAAATCTGCATCTGAGTAACCAATTAGCTTAAAATATGATTCCCTAGAATACCATAATCTCAGATCAGTTGTACCCTTAAGGTACTTAAAAATTCTTTTCACAGCTATTAAGTGAGGTTCTCTTGGATTAGCCTGAAATTTTGCACAAAGACAGCTAGCATACATGATATCAGGTCTACTTGTAGTTAAATAGAGTAAGGAGCCAATCATACCTCTGTAGTTAGTAATATCTACTGATTTACCAGTATCCTTATCTAACTTGGTTGCAGTGGTCATGGGAGTGGATGCAGTTGAACAATCTTGCATTCCAAATTTCTTCAGTAAATTTCTGGTGTACTTGGATTGACAGATAAAAGTGCCTCCTTCATTTTTCTTGACTTGAAGGCCCGGAATATAGCTGAGTTCTCCCATCATACTCATTTGATATCTTGACTGCATTAGCTTTACAAACCTCTCACAGAGTTTTGCATTTATAGAACCAAATATGATATCATCAACATATATCTGTACCAAAAGTAAGTCCTTTCCATGGTTAAGGTAGAATAAAGTCTTGTCAATTGTGCCTCTATGAAATCCACTTTCCAGAAGGAATTGAGCTAAAGTCTCATACCATGCTCTTGGAGCTTGCTTAAGGCCATAAAGTACTTTGTCAAGCCTGTAGACATGATTGAGAAATTTAGGATCTACAAAGCCTGGAGGTTGTTCAACATATACATCTTCTTCCAATTCTCCATTAAGAAAAGCACTTTTCACATCCATTTGAAAGACTTTAAACTTTTTGTGAGCAACATAAGCCAAAAAGATCCTTATGACTTCTAATCTAGCAACTGGTGCAAATGTTTCATCATAATCAATACCCTCCTATTGAGAGTAGCCTTTAGCAACCAGCCTTGCTTTATTCCTTGTAATTATGCCATCACTATCAGTTTTGTTTCTGAACACCCATTTTGTGCCCACAATAGATCTATTCTTTGGTCTTGGCACTGGGGTCCAGACTTTATTTCTTTCAAATTCATTTAACTCTTCCTGCATTGCTTGCACCCAATCAGCATCATGAAGAGATTCTTCCACTTTCTTTGGTTTAGTCTGAGATAGAAAGGAATGATAGAGACATTCATTTGATGTTGCAGTTCTAGTTCCGACACCTGCTTCAGGATCTCAAATGATTAAATCAGGTGTGTGTGATTTAGTCCACTTCCTTGCAGATTGAAGTTGACTTCTAGAACTGGATCCTCCCCCATGATCCATGTTGTCTCCATCAGCATTTTATGATGCTCCCCCTGTAGTTATGCTCTCTGAGACTTCAGAATTTGACTTGGATCCTTGAGGATTTGAAGTATCAGAGCTTCCAGAATTATCAGAATTTAGCTCATCAGAACTAGATGAATCAGCACTTGAAGAGCCAGTGACGAGTTCTGATGCTTCTTTATAGTCTTGAGATATGGTAGGATCTTCAGTTTGCTCCCCCTGGACTGGTGCATTTTCCTTTGGTGTTGTTACCACAGATTCAATGACATCAGTACTTACAGGTTCAGAGTTTAAGTCATCAGAATTTACAGAATCAGAATTTAAGTCTTCATTTTCAAATCTCAGCTGATCTTGATCATTGAAATCTTCAAGTCCAGTAATCTTCTTATCATCAAAAGAGACATTGATAGATTCTATGACTACCCTTGTTCTTAAATTGTAGACTTTGAAGGCTTTTATGGAAAGTGGATATCCAACAAAAATTCCTTCATCAGCTTTTAGATCGAATTTTGACAGCTGCTCAGGATGAGTCTTAAGAACAAAACACTTGCAACCAAATACATGAAAGTATTTCAGATTTGGCTTCTTTTTCTTCACCATCTCATATGGTGTTTTTTCATGCTTGTTTATGAGTGTTGCATTCTGTGTAAAACAAGCAGCATGCATAGCTTCAGCCCAAAAATAGGTTGGCAACTTTGCTTCATCAAGCATAGTTCGTGCAGCTTTAATGAGAGTCATGTTCTTTCTTTCTACAACTCTATTTTGCTGTGGAGTTCCAAGTGCAGAAAATTCCTGTTTGATTCCATGCTCTTTGCAGAACTCTTCCATAATTGAATTCCTGAACTCAGTGCCATTATCACTCCTTATTATTTTAACAGAATCTTTGATTAACTTATCCAGCTGTCTGACATGATCAGTTAGAGTAAATGCAGTTTCATTCTTCTTGTGCAAGAAGTACACCCACGTGTACCTTGTGAACTCATCCACTATAACCATAGCATATTTCTTCTTTGCAATAGACATGACATTGACTGGGCCAAATAGATCAACATGCAGTAGGTGATAAGGCTCAAGAATTGATGACTCAGTTTTGCTCTTGAAAGAAGATTTTCTTTGTTTTGCCTTTTGATATGAATCACAAAGGCCATTAGGAGCAAAAATTGACTTTGGCAATCCTCTCAAAAAATCTTTCTTTACAAGCTCATTTATATTGTTGAAATTTAATTGAGAGAGTTTCTTGTGCCAATTCCAGCTTTCTTCAATTGATGCTCTATTCAACAGACAGATTGCAGAACCATCAGTACTTGTTGAAAGTCTGGCTTCATAAATGTTACCATGCCTGTAACCTTTCAGAACCACTTTGCCTGTAGAATTGCTTATAACTTCACAGTGTTCTTCAAAGAAATCTACATGATAACCTCTGTCATAAATTTGACTTATACTCAACAGATTATGTTTAAGTCCTGAGACAAGAGCTACTGTTTCAATGATGACATTCCCAAGATTAATATTGCCATATCCCAAAGTTTTTCCCATGTTGCCATCTCCATAAGAAACTTCTGGCCAGCTTTCTCCACAAAGTCTGAGAGCAGGGCTTTATTTCTAGTCATATGTCCTGAACATCCACTATCCAGTACTAGGATGTTTCTCCTGTTGCCCTGCTATAACAAAGACCACTAATGGTTAGTTTTAAGGACCCAGACTTGCTTGGATCCTTTGGCCTTATTAAGTTTGTTAGCATTTGCAGCGGATTTAATATTAGAGTTTATGCTAACATGCTATTTATCAGAACTTATATCACACTTTGCTTCAGATTTTACACTAGAAGGAATTAAAGCAACTTTATTCAAAGAAGGTTTTATTTGATAATAATCATAGTATAAACTATGATATTCCTTATAAGTATAAATGGAATGCCATAAAATACCACAATGAAAACAAGGATTTTGTGGCTTAAACCTAACAGACTGACTCTTAACTCCTGATTTAGGAGATAAAGAGTTTATATTCTTATTTTTCCTGCAAAAAGAAGCAAGATGGTTAGAGTTTTCACAGTTATAAAATTTCTTTCTAGGAGCATTAGGAACAGGCATATAATTATTGCTTTTATTCACACCTTCCTTTCCATTCCTATTTTTCCTAGCTGCCTTAACCTTGTTGACATTCCTTATTTCTTTCAGCTTATGCTTAAGCTGCTTCTTTGTCATTAAGCCTATGTTGACTTCAGCTGGTTTATCCAGTTCTAATTTGTCAGGAGTTGACTTCTCCTTAACTTCTGTCACAGACTCTTTCATCTTTTCAGAATCAGACTTTACAGTTTTAGCTAAAAACTTAACAGGATTTACCTTTGGCTTAACAGTTTGTTTAACAATAATTGGCTCAATTTGTTCAGTTCCCTTTTCACTTTTGTCATCTCCATAACCTAAGCCCTCTTTCCAGTTTCCACTACTTAATAAATTCTGAGTTGTTCTTCAGAGTTAGTCCAAGTCCTGATAATCTCTTTTTCTTTTTCTAACTCAGTTTTTAGAGATTTATTCAATTTCAGCAGTTCATCTCTAACATAAAAAGTATCATCTCTCTCTTTCTGAGTTTGATGGAACATAACTAACTCCTTTTCTAAATAATCATTCCTTTTCTTAAAAGCAAGATTTTCAGAAGTTAATCTTTTACATGTTAAAGTTTGATCTCTGTAGCTAATAAACATGGTTTTAAGATATAATCTCAACTCAGTAATATCATTAGTATGAAAGGCATAAGTTGTTTGAGGTACCATTAACTCAGCAGTTTCAGGGTTGCCATCAGCATTTGCCATAAAGGCATAGTTCACCTCATCTTCAGAATCTGAAGTGTCTGTCCAGCTTTTCTTCTTTATGACAAGTGCCTTGCCTTTGTCACTTTTTCCTTTCTTGCAGTCAGGAGATATGTGGCCTCTTTCACCGCAATTGTAATATTTGACATTTGAGTAATCTCTTCTGTCAAGGTATTCTGGATCTGTAGCTTCCAGAAACATAGCCATCTTCACTTTCCATATGGGATACTCAGAAGGTCTCAACATGGGAACCCTAATAGTCTCATATCGACTATGGGTTTGAGTCTTTGGATTTTCTTCAGTTTTGGTGGGCTTGGTTGGATTTTCTGCTTCTTTAGACATGATTGTTTTGGATCTTTACTGTATATGTGTTAACAGATAGGCTCTAATACCACTTGTTAGGTCACACAACACTGTAGAAGGGGGTTGAATATAGTGTAGAATACAATCAAATCGATTTCGAACATAATTAACAGAAAACAGATGTATTCGATATAATAAACTCTGTTACAATGGAACTGTCCTCTCTCAGTGATGAACAAATATCACGAGAGCTGCTAGGTTACAATGTATGATCTTCTCGATAATGTTAACACATATAGTGTAAACCTATGTATGTGTTTATATAGTACATAGTTATAAGATAACTTCTAATTGATATGGAATATAATTCTATCTCCTAAAATATATCAATCGGGTATCTTATATAATTCTTCTAGTCCTCTAACTCTTTCCTTGCATATCTTCTTCTATATTAGTCTCGATCTTCTACTGTTAATCAGCTTCCTTCCTTAACTGTAAGTCCTCCCTTACTTAAGTCCTGATATGACCTTAAGTCCTGATATGACATTAAGTCCTGACTTCCAGTAAGTACTGATTCTAGTAAGAACTGATATTTCCTGTTTGTAAAGATCTGAAAACTAAACATGAAACATATTAGACATGACATCTCAAATATATCCAACATCCTAAGTCAGGGGTTAAGAGTCAGTCTGTTAGGTTTAAGCCATAAAATACTTGTTTTCATTGTGGTAGTTTATGGAATTCCATTTATACTTGTAAGGAATATCATAGTTTATACTATGATTATTATCAAATAAAACCTTCTTTGAAGAAAGTTGCTTTAATTCCTTCTAGTGTAAAGTCTGATGCAAAGTTTGATATAAGTTCTGATAAACAACATGTTAGCATAAACTATGATATTAAATCCGCTGCAAATGCTAAAAAACTTAAAAAGGCCAAAGGATCCAAGCAAGTCTGGGTCCTTAAAACTAACCATTAGTGGTCATTGTGATTGCAGGGCAACAGGAAAAACATCCTAGTACTGGATAGTGGATGTTCAGGACATATGACTGGAAATAAAGCCCTGCTCTCAGACTTTGTGGAGAAAGCTGGCCCAGGAGTTTTTTATGGAGATGGCAATATGGGAAAAACTCTGAGATATGGCAATATTAATCTTGGGAATGTCATCATTGAATCAGTAGCTCTTGTCTCAAGACTTAGACACAATCTGCTGAGTGTGAGTCAAATCTGTGACAGAGGTTATGTAATAACCCCAATTTTTGGAAATTTTTGAAACCCTTATGAATAGTGATTTTACAGATTATGCTGAATGAGAAAACTTTTCATGCCACACTATGTAGGGGTTCTGTTATTAATCTTCTGGGATATTATTAGTACTCTATGTGGTATATAAGTGTATGTAAAGATCGTCAGAATCCAATTCCGAACACTTTGATTTTTCCCGGAAATTCACTAGATACGGAAAGAATTGAGTATAAGGTAACAGGATAAAAAGGATTTAAATAAAAGGATTATAAGAGAGGATCATAAAAGGAATATAATGTATTGAAAAAGGTTAAGGAAACCCAAGTAATAAGATCCCGGGTATGATCCCTCAAACGAGAAACGAGAACGAAAGTTAAGCGAACCGTATAACAGATCAGCGGTCATTAGGCAAACAATTAGGAAGTTAATCAAGGAGGTTAGGGATGATGAGGTCATCCAACCAATAAGAAGAGGGCAAGTAAGGGATGATGACATCATAAGCATGACATAAGCATGACGTAAGGGGAAGGAGATGTGGTTGATTTAAAACCACAAGGTTAGAAAGGTAATTAACCAAAAACAAAACAAAAACAACCAAGCTAAGCTAAACAAATCAAAAAACACAAGATCATTTCATTCTCTTCATCTTGCTCTCGGCTTTTCTTCTTTTCCAAAGGAAGAAAAATCAAAATCCTAGTTCCAAGCATTGTTAAATCACAAGGTAATTATCTAAGGTTCCTTGTACATAGATATGGATATCCTATAAGTTTAAGCTTCTAATTCCTTCAAAATCTCTTCCAATAAATCAAGGAAGAAGATGGTGAATAGTAACCTTCAAGAAATAACTTTGGTTTTCTTGATTTTTTATGAAAGTTCAAGGTAGCTTAAGCATAGATCAAGGCTTCCATGGGCATTCCAAGGATCTTTCATTGATTAAAAGCTTTAAGGAAGGTATATCATCTCCAAACCCTAGCTTTACTTTGTATATTAGGATGATTTTGGTTGTTATGGTAAAAGATTAGCTTAATGCTTGTAGGTTTAGAGTTTGGGTTGGAGTTGTAGTGAATTGAATGTTGAAACTTGTTGATTAGTAAAGGACTTAAGTATAGTTTTAAATTCATGATTGAGAATAACATAAATTGGAGAACTTGAGGTTTTGGGGGCTGTTTTAGTGTGATATGGATGGATGTTGGTCGTATGAATGAATTGGGATTGATTGGTGGTTGAATTGATTAGGTAAAATTTTGGGAAATCGCGTAAACATAGCCGTCGTAATGCCCGATTTACCGTAGACTGTTTTTGTTCTTAACATCAGAACCCTTGAACTCACTGCTAGGTTTTGACCATTGCCATGTTTAGATAGTTCATGTTACGAGCTTCATTTTGATATGTGGTTCGTTTGATTCCGATGTACGGTTTAGGAGAAACGGCCGTTTTAAGTAACGACGTTTCACGAACGAACCCTTACCCCTCGCCTTACTTTGAAACATATGTTAAAGACCAAAAAGGGCTAATTGGAGTATGAAACATTTATGTAGAGTGTGTTAGGCAGTTGGTAAGACACTCGCGAAAGAATCGCCTTAAAACTCGTAATGGTTAAATTATTAAAAATGGTGGAGCCGAGGGTACTCGAGTGACTTAAGAGAATCAGTAAGCGCAAAGCGAGCGTTAGAGTCTAATTTGGTTAAAGTATAGATTTACAATTGACTTTGGTTTAATTCCAACTCACATGTTGTTTATAGGTTACCAGACTCGTCCCGAGCCATTTGTAACCCCCAGTCGCTCAGGCAAGTTTTCTACCCGTTATACTGTTGTTGTGATGTACATGTGTTTATGCATGATCTTGCGATAAATGCATATTTGTTATTAGCAAATTCTTGTGATATATTGTAGCATGTGATATGGTATATATGCATGCCTGTTTCGTATTCTTCATACATATATCCGTTAATTCAGTTGATAATACCTATGCTAGAGATAAGCGGTAATTTGCATATACCCTTAGTATAGGGGACCCAAAAGGTGAACTTTTTCTAAAACCGGGAGTCGAGGCTCCCGAGTATAATATATATATATATATATATATATGAATATTTTTTAAAACTATGAATCAAATAAGGTTTATTCGATAACTTTATTTTATTAATGAATATTATGTTGAATATTCATTCGAGGACATATGACTCCGCTTATTTTATTTATTGAATATTATTTTGAATATTCATTCGAGGGCTTATGACTCCGTTTATTTTATTAATGAATATTATTTTGAATATTCATTCGAGGGCTTATGACTCCGATTTATTTACTAATTAATATTCTTTATTTTATTAGAGAATAATGTGTCGGTAATCAAACTTACTTTTGATTATTCAAATAAAGATATTACTTTCGTATAAGTATATCTTTGGTTATTTAATAGTCATTTCAAGTATAAGTTTTACAACATCTACTTCAATTATTTTTATAAAGATTATTCTTTATGGGAATATTATTTAAATAATAATATTCAGATATTTTCTAATATATTGGGACTGATTTACTTTATTAAATCAGCATTACTCCAAACACTCTTTAAAGTGTTTTCGAGTCTTTAAAATGATTTTAAAAGTTAGAGCGGATCCCAAAACTCATTTTTATATTTAAGATCCTCCTTTCGAAGGGGATTTAAATACTCGCTCAAAACCTGATGGATCCGGCTCTGTGGTGTATTTTATATTCGCAACAAGGTTGCTGTCTTGATAAAAGAGTTTTTGATACTTACCCAACACTCGGGAAGTAAAATTCTTGGAACAAGTTAATCCATTAACAGGCATCGCCTGGGAAATATTGGTGAGTTTTCCTTTCCAACTAGATACGACTTCTTGGTGGAGCCGTATGAACAAGTTTCTACTTGGGGAAAGGGGGGACGAGCTTTACGTTTCAGAGTCATGGATTTCATCTGAATTAGGAGTGGCGTAAGTGGTCGAGTAGCGCCGACCCAGCCTTATTATATTGGCTCAAAATGGCCTGGAAGTTCCGCTAAGACGGTCCATTCCTTAGGAGTCCAGTGTTCGGTTGACAAGTAAATCCGACAGGTTCTCCTCTACATGTAGAAAATGGTGGGGTTGCACTACTACGACTGATCATCGTAAGTGGTCTTCCTGGCGCGGCAAACTCCCATAATGAGTTCATCATCCAATTGGATATTTCTGCAACACTACCCAGAGCACTTCGATAAAAAGGCTACGGTTGGGCGATTGTTGAGTGTTGGCAGGGTCAAGTTTTCAAAATGATGTTTGCATCAAATGAAGTATCTCATAACTTCATTTTATTTTGATGATATTTTAAAGATTGAATCTATTCAAGTATTATCTTGTAGTCTCATCTATGTGATGAACTTTTGAACTAATTATAACTTGAACGGTGGTAGTTCAAGTAGTATTTGGAAAAGATATAAGTATATTGGAGTATCTTGTAACTTCATCTTTTAAACTTATATCTAGTAAATGATTATCTTATGCATGTCAAAGATTTTCAGAAAAACGTTGAGACAAGGTTAGATATATGAGATCACCTTGCAACGATAGTTTTATACAGTTATAAACTGGAACTTTGTGTATATTATGCATGGAAGAGGACTTCCAAGATTTTGAAAAGTATATATGTATATATACTGAATATTTTGCGACTTCAACGCATTAAGATATCAAACTTGGTTCATTTCTTTTGACCAAGACTTTCATGAGTACTATGAGAAGGCTCATATACTGTAAATCATTATACATATTATTTTGGTGGGCTTGCTGCTCACCCTTGCTATCTTCTTTCATCACACAACAACAGATAAAAAAGATGAACAGGATCAAGCTCCCAATTCGCGAGCGGATAGGAAACGTTCCGCAGTTTCCTATTGGCATTGATGTCGCTGTAGCTGAGGTAGAAACTACCAATAGGCTAGGCTTCAACTTTTGATGTACCAGATTTATGTATATTTATAAATTGTAATAATGGCAAAGAAATGTAAATTTATTCAGAAACCCTTTTAAGGTGTATTGGCATATAATTGTGGAATAAAATGACTTGTGATTATTTTTGGATATTCATCTCTGAGACTATAACTTGTGGTGTGTGTGTTTATTATGGGGTCACAGTACAAAGTAGTTGATTATTTATTAAGATTGGGTGTTATTAAGGGAAATGGAACTCGTGACAACCCGGATCCCCGACCCCGAATTTGGGGGTGTTACAGGTTATCATGTGGATTTCTTTGAAGAACACTGTGAAGTTGTAAGCAATTCTACATGCAAAGTGGTTCTAAAAGGATACATGCATGGTAACATTTATGAAGCCAGACTTTCAACAAGTTCTGATGGTTCTGCAATCTGTCTGATGAGTAGAGCATCAATTGATGAAAGCTGGAATTGGCACAAAAGACTCTCTCATTTAAACATCAACAACATAAATGAGCTTGTAAAGAAAGATCTTGTGAGAGGATTTCCAAAATCAGTATTTGCTCCTGATGGCCTTTGTGATTCATGTCAAAAGGCAAAACAAAGAAAATCTTCTTTCAAGAGCAAAACCGAGTCATCAATTCTTGAGCCTTATCACCTACTGCATGTTGATCATTTGGTCTAGTCAATGTCATGTCTATTGCAAAGAAGAAATATGCTATGGTTATAGTGGATGAGTTCACAAGGTACACTTGGGTGTACTTCTTGCACAAGAAGAATGAAACTGCATTTACTCTAACTGATCATGTCAGACAACTGGATAAGTTGGTCAAAGATTCTATTAAAATTATAAGAAGTGATAATGTCACTGAGTTCAAGAATTCAATCATGGAAGAGTTCTACAAAGAGCATGGAATTAAACAGGAATTTTCTGTACCTGGAACTCCACAATAAAATGGAGTTGTAGAAAGAAAGAACAAGACTCTCATTGAAGCTGCACGAACTATGCTTGATGAAGCAAAGCTGCCAACCTACTTTTGGGCTGAAGCTGTGCAGACTGCTTGTTTTACACAGAAAGCAACACTCATAAACAAGCATGGAAAAACACTATATGAGATGGTGAAGAAAAAGAAGCCAAATATGAAATACTTTCATGTATTTAGATGTAAGTGTTTTATTCTTAAGACTCATCCTGAGCAGCTGTCAAAATTTGATCTAAAAGCTGATGAAGGAATCTTTGTTGGATATCCACTTTTCACAAAAGCCTTCAGAGTCTATAATTTAAGAACAAGGGTTGTCATGGAATCTATCAATGTATCTTTTGATGATAAGAAGATTACTGGACTTGAAGATTTCAATGATCACGATCAGCTGAGATTTAAAAATGAAGACTTAAATTCTGATTCTGCAAATTCCGATGACTTATACTCTGATCCTATAAATACTGATGTCATTGAATCTGTGGTAACAACTCCAAAGGAAAATTCACCTTTCCAGGGGGAGCAAGCTGAAGATCCTACCACATCTCAAGACTCTCAAGAAGCATCAGGAAGCTCTGATTCACCTAGTACTGATGAGCCAAATTCTGATAATTCTGGAAGCTCTGATACTTCAAATCCTGAAGGATCCAAGTCAAACTCTGAAGTCTCAGAGAGCATAACTATAGGAGGAGCATCAGAAAATGCTGATGGAGACATCATGGATCATGGGGGAGGATCCAGTTCTAGAAGTCAACTTCAATCTGCAAGGAAGTGGACCAAATCACATACACCTGACTTAATTATTGTGGATCCTGAAGCAGGTGTCGGAACTAGAACTGCAACATTAAATGAATGTCTCTATCATTCTTTTCTATCTCTGATTGAACCAAAAAAAGTGGAAGAAGTTCTTCAAGATGCTGATTGGGTGCAAGCAATGCAGGAAGAGTTAAATGAATTTGAAAGAAATAAAGTCTGGACCCTAGTGCCAAGACCAGAGAACAGATCAGTTGTTGGAACAAAATGGGTGTTCAGAAACAAAACTAATAGTGATGGCATAATTACAAGGAATAAAGCAAGGGTGGTTGCTAAAGGCTACTCTCAATATGAGGTTATTGATTATGATGAAACATTTGCACCAGTTTCTAGATTAGAAGCCATAAGGATCTTTTTGACTTATGCTGCTCACAAAAAGTTTAAAGTCTTTCAAATGGATGAGAAAAGTGCTTTTCTTAATAGAGAATTGGAAGAAGAGGTCTATGTTGAACAACCTCCAGGCTTTGTAGATTCAAAATTTCCAAATCACGTCTATAGGCTTGACAAAGCACTTTATGGCCTTAAGCAAGCTCCTAGAGCATGGTATGAGACTTTAGCTCAATTCCTTCCGAAAAATGGATTTCATAGAGGTACAATTGATAAAACACTGTTCTACCTCAACAATGGAAAGGACTTACTTTTGGTACAGATATATGTTGACGATATCATATTTGGTTCTACAAATGACAAACTCTGTGAGAGGTTTGCAAAACTAATGTAGTCAAGATATCAAATGAGTATGATGGGAGAACTCAGCTATTTTCTAGGCCTTCAAGTCAAGAAGAATGATGAAAGTACTTTTATCTGTCAATCCAAGTACACCAGAAACTTACTGAAGAAATTTAGAATACAAGATTGTTCAACTGCATCCACTTCCATGGCCACTGCAACCAAGTTAGATAAATATACTGGTTCATCAGTAGATATTACTAACTACAGAGGTATGATTGGCTCTTTACTCTATTTAACTGCAAGTAAACCTGATATCATGTATGCTACCTGTCTTTGTACAAGATTTCATGATGATCCAAGAGAACCTCACTTAATAGCTATGAAAAGAATTTTCAAGTACCTTAAGGGTACAACTGATCTGGGATTGTGGTATCCTAGAGAATCAGATTTTAAGCTAATAGGTTACTCAGATGCAGATTTTGCAGGATGCAAAATAGACAGGAAAAGCACTAGTGGAAGTTGCCAATTTCTTGGAGGCATATTGGTTTCTTGGTTTAGCAAGAAACAGAAGTCAATTTCCACATCAACTGTAGAAGCAGAATATATTGCTGTAAGAAGCTGTTGTGCACAGATTCTTTGGATGAAGAATCAGTTACTGGATTATGGGTTAGAATTTTCTAAGATCCCTATTTACTGTGATAATCAAAGTGTTATTGCTATGGCAGGTAATCCAGTTCAACACTCAATAACAAAGCACATCAGCATTAGGTACCATTTCATAAGGGAACATGTGATGGAAGGTACATTGAAATTGCATTTTGTTCCAACAAATCAACAACTAGCAGATATCTTCACAAAACCACTATGTGAAGCTACTTTTACAAGACTGGTAAATAAACTTGGAATGGTTTCATGTTCTTTCTCTAAATCTGCTTAGTTTTTGTTCTCATGCATCAGACTTTATGATCAGTGTTTACAGATTATCTTATTTTCATGAAATATGTTCTTTAATTAAAATTCATTAAATACTGATTGTTATCTGATGTGGATCTTTACACTCTGATAGTGTTTTGAATGTTCTGTGACTATTCAATCCAATGAGGATAACTGTGCTAGATGTTGACCTAGTAGTATTTAACATACTAGAAATCCCATGTTTGAAGTAGTTGTTTATGTGGAAACTCATTAACACAAGCAAATTCTGATTTTGAGCTTAGTCAAGTTTACTTTGTGTATCTTATTACTAAGTCACAAACTAGATTCTTGCTTCTTATCTGTTAGATTCTGATGTCAGTAAATCTTAAGAATGAACTAAATGCTAATAAGCCTCACTTATCAAAAGAAAAGAAAAGTCAGGTACTCCTTTGAGTTCTAGAGTAAATATGTGGAAGGGAAGACCCAAGTGCATTGTTGGTATTAAGTAATATGCATTAGAAAAGCAAATAAATTTTCTTGGTGACTTTTCACATTCTCTGATTACTGGAGAAATACTATGACAACAACATAAATTCTGATAAGCAGTCGTGACTCACTTACACTGAGAAGCCACTGTAAAAAGGAATTTCAAAAGATACATAAAATGTGCACAAACAGTTGAGGTGGACTCTTGCATAAATTTGTTCTATAGTAGACTTCATGATTGATGACATATTTTAAGAACTTTTCTGAGTTATGCCTTATTTCTAAGATGTACTGAAGTTTATTAGACTTTAATCTTTATCTGATATTCTGTTGAATGCACACACTTTCACTCCATATGAATGATGAAAATTACTGTGGTGATTAAGTTGTTTTTGACAAACAGTTAAGTGTCATTTGCATAATTTCTGAGGACAAGTTATGATGGAAGTTTTGATGATTAAACTCTGAAGAAAACAAGTCAGTATTTGATGGAAGAATCACAGAAAAAGATATTCACTTTTTGAGTTCAGAAGCCATATTCTGATGACTGTTAAAATCTGATATAAGTTAAGTTCTGATATTAAATCTTGATAAAATCCTTGATGCTTACGTGGCATTATTCTTTACTTGACTTATTTATGGTAAAAACTGAAACAATCGTATTTAAATCAGAATATATTTGGGTAAGATAAAAACAGTCATAATCATTATGGGTTAGTGATAAACATGTTGGTCTTGAAAAACTGCATGTGCATAATAATTATTGTTTATTTTACGTGCTCATTAACTCTTGCTTTAACTTTTTACTGACTGTTATTATTACACATCGGTCTAGGGAGTTGAGGCATCATTATTTTTACTCTTAATCGTTAAATAATCCTCGCGTCCCTTGGTATTCCATTGGCTATTTAAACCGACTATTCATCCCAGCCAAATCATCTTTCATTTTTCTCACAAACTCACTCCCTCTTTTCATTCCCTCATTTTTCTTCTTCATAAACAAAAATGGTTCTTTTTAACTTGTTCATGAACTATGAAACTTTCAATATAGAGTTGAGTTGTGATGACTGACAACAGGAGTGGCATGTCACCGCCATTCCTGAAGAGCTGTGGAACTCTGTTCCACAAGAAGTTCACACAGACCTCTTGTTCTTTTCGATGGAGTACCAGCTCCATCTTGATCGATTGGAAGAAGAAAGGAGACAGGCTCTCCTTCAGTAAGAACGGATCATCCGTCTTGCAGTGCTCTTTGTCAGCAGCAGGAGGAACTAGTCGTTAGGTCTTCTTAGACTAGGACTAAGGCTGTTGATGTTAAGATTCTTAGAATAGGATTATCTTGTAATTTTTGCATGTAATCGATAAATTTCATGAAATGTACTCGTTTGATATATTAATGAAATTTCCTTTAATTACAAGATTTAGTCTCTGTTTCTCAAATTATGTGACTGTGCATGTTTTAATTGCAATTTGTTAATCTTTACTTCATCTATTCTCAACTTTATTCTTTGATGAATGTTTTGATTACAATTATGGTCAATAATAAATTTTGTTGATTTGAGGAAACAATTGAAGCACGGGTTCATGCATCAGAACCTGTGATAGTTGGAGCTGAGAATGTTACTTCTCAGAAAGAAACTGCAGCTCAAAGTTCTGATACTTTGAAGAAGAAATTTATAAGTTCTGAAGCTACTACATCAACTCCTTCATTGGCAAGGAGATTGAAGAAAATGAAGGCTATGAGGTATTTGGCTAAGGCTCCATCAGAAGATACTGAAGAAGCTGGGGAAGGGGATCTGGAATCTCTGATCTCATAAGAATCGATTATCATTAAGCCCTTCCAGCTCAATCCAAAGCGACTGCTACTGATACAGTTGTAACCCCTCTTGTCTCACCTATCAAAGCTACAGATGATGCTAAAGAACAAACTGAAAATTCTGAAATAAATATTCATAATTTGAATATACCAAATGTTCTTTATCTGGAAGCTTCATCTACAGAAGCTCAGTAATTTTCAACTCATTTTCCAATTTTAAATGCTGAGATACCATCTACATCAACCACACCAGCTCTGGAGATAAATTCTGATGTTTAGAATTTAAATGAAGCTGTTTCTGAATCTCCAGTTGCTTCACACACTGTTGTGCTGTCAGAACATAATGAGTCTTCCTCAAGTTCTGAAGACAGTGATTCTGCTGAGACTCCAGTTCCTATACTAGGAAAGGAAGAATTGGTGAAGAAATTTGTTGAAAAGGAAGCACCTATTCCTTGGGAGGATACTCACAGAGGTGTGGAGTAGACCAAGAAGTGGAATAACACTGATTTCATTCCAAGTTCTAACATTCTGATAGAGCATATTTCTAAAGCTGATGAGTTGCTCACAAATGCTGATTTAAAGACACAACTCAAGATCATTGCTCTCTCTACCAAGCATCTTCAAGGTCTACATTCTTCTACTCATGAGAAGGTTGATACACTAAAGGAACATGCTGATAAGCTAAATATACAGCTTAAGATTGACAAGAATAGATATATCAGACCTAGTCTTGAGAAAATTGAAGCTATTGAG
Source organism: Apium graveolens (assembly GCF_009905375.1). Lineage (NCBI taxonomy): Eukaryota > Viridiplantae > Streptophyta > Magnoliopsida > Apiales > Apiaceae > Apium > Apium graveolens. The sequence goes on from NC_133647.1 coordinate 61,569,222, forward strand.
AAGATTCAAGAGAAGAAACATGCCCAAATTGATGAGGTCCTGGCTAACCAAGTTTCTCAGAAAGCTCAATTGGAAGAAATCCAATCTTCAGTTGAACTTCTTCTTTCTCTCTTACTTCCTGATGATGCCAAAAAGGGGGAGAAGGTAGTTAAGTCCAAATGTTCATCTAATGAAATACTGAAGAAGAAGGATGATAAAGGTGATGACCAAGGAAACTCTGATAAGAGTAGAGGTCAAGGAAAAGTTCAAGGAAAATCTTCTACATAAAACAAGTCAAGTTTTAATAAACAAAGTCTGATGTCAAGTTCTGATATTCTGATTCAGTCAGGATCTAAAGACTCTCAGAAGTTTTTACAAACTCTGAAGCTAAAGGGGAAGCAGACTACTATTTATTACAAAAAATCCTAAAATCCAGACACTTGATGAGGAGATAGCTAGAAGATTATTTCTGAAACAAAATCCAGGAATGGATTTGGAAACTCTCAAGGAGGAAGAAGCTAGATTTACTGCTGAGAAGACAAATCTTAAGTCTAAAGCTTCTGATACAAAGAAACCTTCAAGGACTAAGGAAAAAGGCATTGTGATCAGGGAAAAGTCAAATTCCGAGACTTCAAAATCCAAGACTAGATCACAAACTGAGATTGATCCTAATTCAAAAGGAAAAGAAAAGGTTAGTGAACCTTTAAAGATTGAGAAAAAGATAGGTTCTTCCATTCCAGTCTATCAAACTACAGTGCATGATGATGATTTGATAGAAGATGAAACTGTTCAAATTCTGAAGAAAAGAAAGATAAATGAAGAATCTAAAACAACCTCTGACACTGCTCAAGTTGTTCAGAATAAAGAAAAGCAAGCTACAGAAGAAACAACAAATTCTGATCAAGTTAATTTGGAAAAGATGACAATTGCTGATTAGAAGAAGCTGTTATGAGAGAAAGCTACTCCAGTTGAACCAAAATCCAATCTCTTGATGAATCAACTTGCAACATTTGGGTTGAGATCCAAGCAACTTAGAGATAAAGCTGGATTAGGTTCTGATGAAGAGAAAATACAAACAGAAGTAGAAGTTACTCTAGGAGATCCTTTCATGTTGACAGACAAACCATATGAACAAATCAAACAAAAGCACCTTGACAAGGTGTTGTCTGCTCAAATTGTGATAGATGCTCATGATAAGGAAAATCTAAAGGAGAAATTGAATTTATTTCTCTATGATGGATTAACTTACAGACTAGCTGATACTGATGTGCTAAAGAAGTCTGTCAGAGAACTTTAACATATTCACTATCTTCTGGAAGTAAAATCTGATGTTACAAGAAGATAGCCAGAATACATTTTGAAGGTTATAAGAGATCTATTTAAAATCTCTGGTACAAAGATTTCTCAGTATTTACCAATGATTATTGAAGATGATGGAAGAGAAATTCCTATGCTGAAGAATTCTGCTAAGGTGGAAGTTATTCTGAAAGGAAGATGCTTATGTTATAATGAAAACTCTCCACATCCTAGAGTTATCAGACTTGGTGATGGACTTGAAAGAACATCAATTCAAGCTCTCAGAATAGCCATTTATCATATTGGTGATAGTAAAGATGAAGAACTGATGCAGGTCAAAGCACAGTTAGTTGAGATTCTGAGGAAAGCTGAAGACAAGCCGGTGAGAGATTTTGTTAAGAATCATTATGGATTCAGATTGATCGAGTGAAGTTGGTAAAGCTAAAAGGACTGTAAGTTGTAGTTAATAGTCTTACTAAACTCTTATTGCATTTGAACTTAAATGTTTTTGACATCATCAAATCTATTAACTTGCAAATTTTTCATAATTTACAAGTTGGAGGAGATTGTTAGATATATTTGAGATGTCATGTCTAATATGTTTCATGTTTAGTTTTCAGATCTTAACAAACAGGAAATATCAGTACTTACTGAAATCAGTACTTACTGGAAGTCAGAACTTAAGGATATCAGGACTTAGATTATCAGAAGATAATATCAGAAGATGGATATCAGAACTTAAGTACTGGAGGACTAAGAGTTAAGGAAGGAAGCCGATTTACAGGAAAGAAGATCAAGACTAATACAAAAAGAAGATATGTGTGGAAAGAGTTAGAGGACTTAAAGACTTGTATAAGACATCTGATTGATATATTTTAGGAGATAAAATTATATTCCATATCAATTAGAAGTTATCTTGTAAATGTGTACTATATAAACATAGACATAGGTTTACACTATATGTGTTATCATTATCGAGAAGATCATACATTGTAACCTAGCAGCTCCCGTGATATTTGTTCATCATTGAGAGAGAACAGTTCCATTGTAACAGAGTTTATTATATTGAATATATCTGTTTACTGTTACTTGTGTTCGAAATCGATTTGATTGTATTCTACACTGTATTTAACCCCCTTCTACAGTGTTGTGTGACCAAACACAGAAAAACTTGAAGGTGGTGGAACTACGGTGGCTGAAGTAGCCGGAAATCGCCCTTCTAGAGAGGAAACTTGAGAGAGAGTTGAGGGAGTTTTGAGGCAAGTTTGAGAAGTGAAATGAGGAATCTCACTTCTCATTTCTCTTTTATAGCCGAAAAGCTCGGGATACGAGGCGCCTAAAACCCATAAGGCAAGACCCAATTTGAGAAAAGCCCACCAACAGGGAAGCTTCAGGAACATGCTAGAAGCAGGAATAGAAACTGAAAGGTCAGAAATCGACCATAATTTGGAAGAAATTATTTGATCAGAGTCCTGATCGAAAAAGGGAAGCACTGTGATCGAAAGTTCATTCAATTACAGGGGCAAAAATTTCATTCGATTAGAGGGGTAAAAAGTCACTTAGTTCGACCAGAGCCCTGATCGAAAAAGGATAAATTTCTGATCGAATCTTAGTTCAAACAAAATGGAAGAAGCATGTTTAAATCGATTAGAATCCTGATCGATTTCGATCAGGATTCCTGGCTTACTCCATCTCGGACCTCACTGTCAAAAACACACTCAATTCGATCAGGAATCCTGGTCGATTTTGTATAAATTGTAATAACCCCAAAATTTTGGACTTTTTGTAACCCTTATGAATAGTGATTTTGCTGATTATGCTGAATAAGAAAACTTTTCATACCACACTTTGTAGGGGTTCTTTTATTGTTATTCTGAGATCTTATTAGTACTCTATATGGTATATAAGTGTATGTGAAGATCGTCAGAATCCAAATTCGAACACTTTGAGTTTTCCCGAAAATCCACCAGATACCGAAAGAATTGAGTATAAGGTAACAGGATAAAAAGGATTTAAATTCAAGGATTATAAGAGAGGATCATAAAAGGAATATAATGTATTGAGAAAGGTTAAGGGAACCCAAGTAATAAGATCCCGGGTATGATCCCTCAAACGATAAACGAAAACGAAAGTGAAGCGAACCGTATAACAGATCAGCGATCATTAGCCAAATAATTAGGAGTTAATCAAAGAGGTTAGTGATGATGATGTCATCACACCAACAAGAAGAAGAAAAGTGTGGGAAGATGACATAAGAGGATGACATAAGCATGACACAATGGGAAGGAATTGTTGGTTGATTATAAGCCACACAAATTTTACCATGGTAAAAGGTTAATTAACAACAAAAACAAAGCAACCAAGCAAACACATTCATTTCTCTTCCCCCCATCTCCTTGCTTACGGTTTTTTGAAGAAAAACAAGAAGAAAAATTTCCAAACCCAAGCTCTACTCAATCATAATTCAAGAGGTTTGTTTATTTGGATCCTATATTTCATAACTAGGAAGAGCAAGTAGTTTGAGTGCTTGAATCAAAGGTTTTCTATCTCAAACAAATCATTTTAGTTTAGGGTGAATAGTAACTTTCAAGAACAAATTTTTGAATCTTGATTTTATTTGTAAGGTCAAGGTAGCTTAAGCATAGATAAAGGCTTCCATGGGCATTCCAAGGATCTTTCATGGATTAAAAGCTTCAAGGAAGGTATAAAACTTCAAACCCTAGTTTTACTTTGAATATTTAGGAGTGGTTTTGATTAATATAGTTCATGAGAAGCATGATGCTTGTGTGTTTAAAGTTTGGTTGGGTTTGTAGCGATTTGGATGATTGAATCTTATTTATAGTCAATAAAACTTAAGTATAAGCTTTTAGTTCATGATTGAGAGTAGTATAAATTGGAAATCTTGAGATGTTGGGGCTGTTGTAGTAGAGTATGGATGGATTTTGGTTATAGTAATGATTGTGGGATTGATTTGGAGTTGTACAAATTTGGTGATCGGGTAAACATAGTCGTCGTAATGCCCGATTTACCTTAGACTGCTTTTGTTCTTAACATCAGGACACGTGAACTCACTGTTAGGTTTTTACCATTGCCATGATTAGATAGTTCATGTTACGATCTTCGTTTTGATATGTGGTTCGCTTAAATCCGATGTACGGTTTAGGAGAAACGACCGTTTTAAGTAACGGCGTTTCGCGACCGAACCATTACCCCTCGCCTTACTTTGAAACCTTAGTTAAGGCCCTTAAATGACTAATTGGAATATGAAACAATTATTTAAAGTGTATTAGGCAGTTGGTAGGGTACTCGCGAAAGAATTGCCTTAAAATTTCTAATGGTTAATTTATTAAAAATGGTGGAGCCGAAGGTACTCGAGCGACTTAAGTGAATCGTTAAGCATGAAAGCGGACGTTAGGGTCTAATTGGTTAAAGTATAGATTCTTAAGTGACTTTGGTTTAATTCCAACTTATATGTTGTTTATAGGTTACCAGACTCATCCCAGGGCTTTTACCACCCCCAGTCGCTCAGGCAAGTTTTGTACCCGTTATACTGTTGTTGTGATGTAAATATATGTATATGCATTATCTTGTGATAAGTGCATGATGGTTAATTAGCAAATCTTGCAATATATTGGAGCATGCTGATATGGTTTATATGCATGTCTGTTTCATAATCTTGATATCTATCTGTTGATTCCAATGCTTATAATTGCATAATACCTATGCTAGAGATAAACATTGGTTGCATATACCCTTAGTATTGGGGACCCAAAGGCGAACATTTTCTAAAACCGGGAGTCGATGTTCCCGAGTATATTATATATATTTATATATATATAGTTATAGTTTTTAAAACTATTAATCGAATAAGGTTTATTCGATAACTTTATTTTTATTAATGAATATTACTTTGAATATTCATTCGAGGACTTATGACTCGGTTTATTTTATTTAAGGAATATTATCTTGAATATTCATTCGAGGACTTATGACTCCGTTTATTCTATTTAATGAATATTATTTTGAATATTCATTCGAGGACTTATGACTCCGCTTATTTACTAAATAATATTCTTTATTTTATTAAAGAATAATGTTTCGATAATCAAACTTATTTTCGATTATTCAAATAAAGATCGTACTTTCGTATAAGTATATCTTTGGTTATTTATTATTCATTTCAAGTATGAGTTTTAAAACTTCTACTTCAATTATTTTTATAAAGATTATTATTTATGGGAATATTATTTAAATAATAATATTCAGATATTTTCTAATATATTGGGACTGATTTATTTTATTAAATCAGCATTACTCCAAACATTCTTAAAAATGTTTTCGAGTCTTCAAAATGATTTTAAAAGTTAGTGCGGATCCCAAAACTCGTTTTCAAATTTAAGATCTTCCTTTCGAAGGGGATTTAAATACTCGCTTTTAAATTAAGGGATCCGGCTTTGTGGTGTATTTTATATTCGCAACGAGGTTGCTGTTTTGATAAATGAATTGATTACTTACCCAACGTTCGGGAAGTAAGTCCATCTAATTGAGTCGACATAAGCGACAGGCCGGGGTACGGTCTATCAAAGTGTAAGTGGCTGGGTGGCAGTCCATCAATGCGTAAGAGGCCGGGTGGCGGTCCAGCACAAGGTCCTAATACGGCCAGAGTGATGACCGGTGGGGGATTCATCCATCTACTAGTAGAAAATGTTACTTATTGGTATTTTTGCCTGGTCAACAAGATATTAGGTTTATGCCAAAATTCTTTTCTTTCCAAAATTCATTGGATATTGCAACTCTGTTCATACTTTACATGACAGAGGTTTTCAGGAAATGTATGAGATATATATATGGATATATATATATATATATATCAGGACTTAATGAAGTATCTCGTAACTTCATTTCATTCAATAATATTTCAAAGATCGAATCTATGCAAGTCTTATCTTATAGTCTCATCTATGTGATGAACTTTTGAAACTGGTTATAACTTGAACGGTGGTAGTTCAAGTAGTATTTGGAAAAGATATAAGTATATTGGGGTATCTTGTAACTTCATCTTTTCAACTTATATCTGGTTAATGATTATCTTATGCATGACAAAGATTTTCAGAAAAATGTTGAGACGAGGTTAGATATATAAGATCACCTTGCAACGATATTTTTATACAGTTATAAACTGGAACTCTGTGTATATTATACATGGCAGAGGATTTCAAAGATTTTGAAAAGTATATAAGTATATATACTGAATATTTTACGACTTCGTCGCGTTAAGATATCAAACTTGGTTCATTTCTTCTTGACCAAGACTTTCATGAGTACTATGAGAATGCTCATATATTGTTAATTATTATACATATTATTTCGGTGGGCTTGTTGCTCACCCTTGCTTTCTTCTTTCATCACACAATAACAGATAGACATGATCAACAGGACCAAGCTCCCAATTCGTGAGCGGATAGGAAACGTTCCGCAGTTTCCTGTAGGCGTTGATGCCGTTGTAGCCGAGGTAGGAACTTCCAATAGGCTAGACTTTCAACTTTTGTTATACCAGACTTATGTACATTTATGAATTATAATAATGGCAAATAATATGTAAATTTATTTAGAAACCCTTTTGAGGTGTAATGACTTATAATTGTGGAATAAAATGACTTGTGTTATTTTTGGTATTCATCTCTGAGACTATAATTTGTGGTGTGTGTGTATATTGTGGGGTCACAGTACGCAGTAGTTGATTGTTTATTAAGAATTAGGTGTTATTAAGGGAAATGGAACTCGTGACAACCCGGATCCCCGACCCCGGATTTGGGGGTGTTACATAAATTCTGGTCGAAATTCTATCGACCAGAGAGACAAAATAGCAACTAGTTCGATCAAAATCCTGATCGATTCGATCAGGAATCTTGGTCAATTTTGGCACGAATCCTGGTCGAATTTCCATCGACCAGAGGGACAGAGTGACATCTAGTTCGATCAGGATCCTGATTGATTTGGCACATCTCCTGATCAATTTTTAAGCCAGAAATTGTGAATAAATCCAGAAAAAAGGATAAATTCGTAAAATAAAGGAAAAATTCCTGAATATTAAGGAAAATTTCCTGTAAATCCCAGAAATTAAAGGAAAAATCCTGAAAAATACCATAAAATTCCTAAAAAGAGGGAAAAAGGTACGAAAATAACAGGGAAGTTCTAAAAATACCCTGGAGCCGTGTGCAAAGCAAATCGTTGTGAATGTGTAGGTCTCTCCATACTTTACGCAAAAATGATACCCTGTAAGAGAACAAATGAACTTAACTTCTGCGAAATCTTTTACGATTTTCCAGAAGTTGGGGGGCAAATGATATGGGCCTAAATATAGCCTAGATAAATAATTAATGTCGAATTAATTAGGTCTGATATGGTCCAGTAACGAAACCCAGCTAACAAGGCCCAAAACCCTGAATATTAATTAATTAATAAGGGAGAAAAACAGCTATTAAGATGAGTCCTAGTGGGGATATAAATCCTTGTAGATTGGCCTCCAAGGAACCTCATGGGGTAAGGAATCAGCTTCCTACTTCCTAGGACTCCAAAGTCCATTCTAATTCAGAGACTTGCCCACCGAGTCTCCTAACCCAAATCCAATTCAAGGACTCCCAACATCTATATAAGAGGGCTCACCCCCACCAATCAGAACTATATTTTTTGACTTGATCCTTGGCAATCAGCAAGGTATGTAGGCATCTTGTTAAGGCAGATTGGGTCACGAAATACAAGAACAGTCAAATCGAGCCTTGAAGCTCACGAACCCTAGTAGTAAGTATAGTAATTAATATACCTTAGTTTTTAATCCATAACAACGATAATACATATACTATAACACATAATACTTTCAAATATATAATCACTCAGCCCATGTTTTGATAATCAAATTTAAACGCATAACACACAATTTTGAAAACACTAGAAAGATCGATCAAAAACTTACCTCAAAACTTGACCAGATATGAATATAGCCTTTTTGACCCTCTAAACGACGTTTTCTTGAAAAACATAACCACGAAAGTTGTAGACAACGAAAAGACCTTTCCGAAAAGTCCAGGATCACTGAATTTCGACCTACGATGAATTTTCTACGAATTTTACAAGATTGTTCATTTATGCTGAGAAGAGCTCTAAGAATTTTGATAATAAAATCGAGGAAGACGAATACGATGTATTTATAATGATAAAAACCTTATATCTTAACCTACAAGTTATACATATTAGAATCTGATCCAAATTTTAATCCCATTACTCTAATTCAATTTTAAATCATAGTCCTTATCAAATTTTAATCATTTTATTCTATTATTCAATTATTAATCTAATTCTAAAAATTACGGGATATTACATATTATCCTCTTTAAAAAGAATTTGATTCCCAAATTAACAATAATCTAAAGTTCGTGATATGTCTACCCTTTGATCTAGCAAAGGTCAAATAATGATCCACAAGAACGCATATTAAAGATAAAGAATGTACTAGTGTTATATCTAATACACCCTAAAAGACAACCTGATTATCAACCCTATTAAGTTATAAGTAGGTATTAAGTTATAAGTAGGTTATAAGTTGTCAGGCAAACAAGCCCGTATTCTGTAATTTGGACAAGCTGTAAAAAAAAAAGAACTAAAATTTTTGTTCTCCAAAATATTGACACATTACACATTATTATACTACATTGCCGCTTCTAACAAAGTTCAATTTGACTGGGTTCGATTCCACCTTGCGCTAGGAAATAACAAATCAATGAGTTCTTCGAATACTAAACTCCAGCGTTCCCCCACTGAAAGAAGTTGCAGTGCATAAAAGAACCAAACGGGACCCACCTTACACTGAAATGGGGCCCACTTAAACAGTTGTCACTTTCCCTATCCCTACTGAACACAACAACACTCGTCAAATTGTACATACAACTATTCTCCATGTCTAAAAGTAGAGACACAGTGTGAAGAAAATAAGTAAACAAAATTTGTACAAGGTGAAAACTGGTGCACTTGTATCTATCACTATCACTATATTTCAACTATATTACCCCCACCTTTATGTTTTGCAAGAATTCAACTTAGAGAGACAAGAACAACAACAACAAAAATAATAATAATAATAATAATAATAATAATAATAATAATAATAATAATAATAATAATAATAATAATAATAAAAGGCCCATTTTTAGTGTTCTCATTTTAACATTTCTTTCGTGAAGTTGTTTGGAGAGAAAGGAAGAACACCCAGATCTGCATTTTTGTGTAGGCCTGTGTTTGGTTTTTATTTTTCTTCTGTTATTGTGGGTTTTAGTTATTAAAGTTGTGGTTTCTTGAATTTTTGGTTTGGAGTTGTGTAATTTGAAGTGCCCATGTTTTGTTTTTGTTTCATTTGATTGTGTTTTTGTTCGTAATGTAGTGAAATTCTGGAAAATGGTTGTATTTGTTTAGTCCTTTTATGTGTCAGTGTGTGCTTATATGACAGTATGGTGTTATTTCATAGCAGCCACTGTTTTTTTTGTTGATAGGTGTTCTTATGACTAGTTATGTTTTAGTAATGTCAACATTTTGATGTTTGTAAATGTTTTTTATGAGTTTCAGACTACTCTTTTCTCTTCTTTGATGATTTTTGGCTTCAGTTTTCGTGCATCTTAAGGTCTTAGTTTGCATCCAACTATCATGAAAAAAATGTAATGATGGGAAGAGATTGTAATGATGTGAGTAATGTTTTGGGAAGATACCCTACTCTTTGAATGGGTAAATAGCATATTCTTGTTTTGGGTGATATTGTTTAGAAAGTTCTAAGAATGGTTAAATGATTTAGTTGTGTTTGTTCTGTATATTCTTTGATTTTAGGTATGCAGTGCCCATACTGTATCTTGATTATAAGGCCATATGAATTTTATTATCAACTTTGTTTCACTTGTGCAGACCTGTTTCATCGAAAGCGATCCGTGCGATATAGGCACTCAGAAATGCAAAGAGATCTTGAATCAAAACCACTTTCTGGACTTCTGCCCATTACAGCTAGAACATCAAGCACGCAATTGAGTATGGTAAAGGAAGATTTAGATGAATACGGGGAACGAGATTCTTATGACTCTGAATCTCCAAAACCTGGTGCAGAAATGTGGAATAGAAAGAGGTACATTGAGCAATATGATGAACTTATGCCTGATATTACATTTAAGGGTAGTGAAGATTTGTTAGATGATTGCGGGATCAGTTCTTTCTCGGGAGCTAGCCATCCCCCGGAACCTGTTGATACAGATTTAATGAGGCCAGTCTATGTGCCTGTTGGTCAAAACAAATCCGAGGATAAATGCTTGATGAAAAATTTGTCCATTAAAAGTCCATTTGTAAAGGATTTATTGGTTCGAGTTTCTAGTATAAAACCAAGTTTGTCTGTTCTTTCACCTAGAGAGAGCTTGGTTGATGAGCCGAATGACTTGAGAGTGGTGGCATCTCCATTTTTAGCTACTCGTCGTTTATCGCATAATGCAGAAAATCCTCCTTTTCCTCCAGATTCTGAGGAGAAGGAATGTGTGTGGGATGCCTCCTTGCCTCCAAGTGGCAATGTAAGTCCCCTCAGTAGCATTGATAGTACTAGTATTGTAACTGCTATGAGCATTGTCAATAGTTGTACTGGCACATATCGGAGTGATACAATTATGAGTGATGGAATGCTTAATGTCGACAGGATTTATGAGGGTACTAAAAGTGGAGTTCGAGGGGATTATCTTGAGAGTGGCAAAACTAGCATGAGCCGAGCAAGTGATAGCAGTGGCCTTAGTGATGAAAGTAATTGGAGTAACTTGACAGGTGCTAGTAAACCTCACAAAGGAAATGATCCTAGGTGGAAGGCTATTCTTGCCATACGATCACGGGATGGAATTCTGGGCATGAGTCATTTTAGATTATTGAAACGTCTTGGCTGTGGTGACATAGGCAGTGTGTACCTCTCGGAGCTTAGTGGGACACGTTCTTACTTTGCGATGAAAGTGATGGACAAGGCTTCACTTGCAAGCAGGAAAAAATTGACCAGGGCTCAGACAGAGAGAGATATATTACAGTTGCTAGATCATCCATTCTTGCCGACACTGTATACTCATTTTGAGACAGATAGGTTCTCATGTTTGGTCATGGAATATTGTCCTGGAGGTGATTTGCATACCTTGAGGCAGCGGCAACCTGGAAAACACTTTTCAGAGTATGCAGCACGGTATGTTGTTTCTCCAATTTCTCTAATCACAAGTATGACGGAAGATTTTGCTAGTCAGTTCTAAATTGTGTACCGTATTGCTTTTTTAATTAGGCAGCCTGATGGCGTTGTTTCATAAAACGAGCTTTTTTCGCAAATAAATCTTGTAAAGTATCGGATATATATCAAAAGGTCTGTCAGTAATAGCATATATCATAGAAAGGAATGGGCATATGCATAAGCTATTCGCATAGGGGTTGAAGTTTAGATAGATGGGCCAATATCTGCCACCATAGAAGAACAATTGCATCTTCTAGGTATTTGCCCCAGAAGGGCAAAATCTACTGAAACTAGAACCAGAATAGCCGATCTGTAAAGTTGCACTGGCTTTTTTACGCAGTGCGGGATGCTTAAAAATATTACTCAATTCAGCATCTCTTTATATGCACCAGATGTTTATTTTTATTCAAATACTAGGGTATGTTTTTGTTTATGTTGCTTGGTGGCAACTCTATAGAAAAGTCTCCCCCCACCCCTACTTGAGTCGTGAAACTAAACAAAAAAGGAGAAGGCTTACTCTGTTACTTTTCACTTGCATAACAGTCTGTCTGATATTCCCAAAAATTGTTATCAGTTACTCTGATTCATGGATAAAGGTTTTGGTCTTCTCTGTCTTCATAGCTTGGTACTAAATTAAACTTAATATTTTTCATTTAGTTCATGTCCAAAGTTTTAGGAGACGGTACAAAATATGTATACAGATATAACCTATACCAAAAATGAGTAACTAGTGTGCTATTATGGGCCACAATTTTGTGATCTGCTAATACAGGTTAAGCTCAAATATAGATATATAAGACCTTTTTCGCAATTCTAATTTCGAGCTAATTGAATACCATATACCACAAGGGTGTATCATTGGGATTATAGTTGGAGTCAGCGTGTTAAATTGTCACAGTTGATTCTCACGGATAAGAAATCTCACCTTCAACAGAAGGCTGGTAATATAACTGCTTATGTGAGTTGCCGATATGAATGATTATTGTTCAGGAAATCAAATGCTAGGAATGTCCTTTCACTGGCCTCAGTGATTGGTAGGAAGCTAAAAGAGTTCAGTTATTTTTGTTTTTGTTTTAGCTTCTTGACACTGAGTTTTTTTTTTTCCGGTTAGTGCTAAACGATTTGTCCTACACTAGATGTATTCTTGATAGCTTTGTAAACTTAAGTATTATTCCCGTTGGAATTTAATGAAAGAGTTGAAGTGGATTAATATCTAGATGTCATAATTGTAGTTGCCCTAACTTTAGTACACTACTTGTTGCAAATATTGCCATCTTGATCATACTCAGGAAGAATGTTGCTTGAGAACAAATTTTCCTCACTACCGAGGGACTGCTTTCTAGGGATTTGATAATATGCTGAAGTTGGATAACTTTTGATACTTTTATTTGAAGCATTGTTGTCCAAAGCTATTAACTATAGCACTCAGACAACTGTATGCTTGTCAAACATTAATATTAGTGTAGAAAGTGCAAAGTGTAGAAGCAGCAACCCAGACTGGACTGTTCTGAGTACATGTTCTGACCCACGCTAAACATAGATATCAATATGGTGATAAATTTCCAAATCATTAAAAGGAAATAAATTGGCAAAAAAGGAATAGAAAATGAACTAAAACAGAAGAAAAGGAAGTCACTAGGCTTTGTAAACATTAGTTCTGAGTTCACACACTGAATTGAATTATTTATACTTCCAATATTGGTGCTCATCGATTAATTCTAATCATAGGATAAAGTGTATCCAGATTTTGATTTGTCTGGTACTTGATGGAACAGGCCAGTTCTCTATTTTTTTGTTTTCATTTATAATTCTGACTATAAGAATTCCAATATCCCGGTTTCTTTCAAAACAGGTTTTATGCAGCTGAGGTTCTTTTAGCGCTCGAGTATCTCCATATGCTCGGAGTTGTATACAGAGATCTGAAACCAGAAAATGTGTTGGTACGCGATGACGGCCACATCATGCTCTCAGACTTTGATCTTTCCCTGAGATGCACAGTGTCACCTACCCTCATAAGGACCTCTGCATTTAATTCTAATCCTTCAGGACGAGGATCTGGAGGTGCATTCTGTGCTCAGCCTACATGTATGGAGCCCTCAAGAGCATGCATCCAACCAGCATGCTTCCTTCCACGGATCTTTTCAAAGAAAAACAAGAAAAATAGCGAAAAAGCTCTCGCTGAAACGGGATTTAATACCAGCAGACTCCCTGAGCTCCTTGCAGAGCCAACTGCAGCTAGGTCCATGTCTTTTGTCGGAACTCATGAATACTTGGCCCCAGAGATTATTAAAGGCGAAGGTCATGGTAGTGCAGTTGATTGGTGGACATTTGGGATTTTTATACATGAACTATTGTATGGCAAGACCCCTTTTAAAGGCGCAGGAAATCGTGCAACATTATTCAATGTGGTTGGTCAGCAACTAAGATTTCCGGACTCCCCGCCAACAAGTCACGCCAGCCGCGATTTAATCCGAGGATTGCTTGTAAAAGAACCACAGAACCGGCTTGGAATAAAGAGAGGAGCTACAGAAATCAAACAGCACCCTTTTTTTGAAGGTGTGAATTGGGCCCTGATTCGTTGCAGCACACCGCCAGAGGTTCCAAGAATACCAATGGAGACCGAACTTCCTGCAACGTTTGGGGCGGTTGATCCAGTTGCAGTTGGCGGTAGCAGCAAAAGGATAGTTGGAGCAGACATCAAATCAGGTGGTAAATATCTCGACTTCGAGTTCTTTTAGTAGATCATTTATAGACTTTTTAGGCCTATGTTGTATTAGTAAATCTGAACCTTGACCGTATCTAATGATTTCTTGAAATGAATATTAGCTAATTGTGACATGAAAAGAAATGGTGTGGATGGTTTGATTCTGCAATGATTCAGAATCTGATGCTCAGACAGTTTTCAACTTTTGATGTCGAGATAATCTGCTCACGTTGAATTTTGAGTAATTAGGCACTTGTGCTCCTGGCCTAAATTAGTACCTCCACTAGAGGCTTCGGTGCCCCACATTTTTTTAACTTGATCATCTGGAGGTGCTCCTTGGAATGTTGATTTAGAAGCTATACAAGTGCGTGCCAAATTCAACAATCAAGATGATCGTATATTTATATAATTTTGTATATTTATTTATTTCATACAATTAATATCATATGAGTTTGAGGTAATATGGATTTAAATTAATTATCTACTAAAGATAACTAGTACAAATATTTCACAAATACAATAGAAAAACTACATACAATAAGAGAAATAAGAGAATACAAATATTATAAATTTCACAATATAATATAGGACTAACATCCCCTAATAGGTTGTATAAGATAACTATAGAAATCACTAAGCCTGCATGCTTAATTTCTAAGATAGAATAACTACCTTGGCTGTGGCATTCATGTTTAGGCCACGTAAATTTTCAAGCTTCGACACTTATGCATTTGACACAAATGGTGCATGGGTTGCCGAAGTTTAAAAATCCAAAGACCATGTGCACAGATTGCTTAATGTCCAAACAGATCAGGAAGCCGTTCCCATCTCAAAGCAAATTTTGTACAAAACAAGTACTTGAATTGGTGCATGGTGATCTTTGTGGTCCGATATCCTCGACAACAACAGGTGGCAACATGTATTTTCTTCTTTTGGTGGATGATTTCAGTCGAATAATGTGGTCATATGCACTAAAGAGTAAAGATGAAGCCCTCAATGCATTTAAGAAGTTCAAAGCACATGTTGAAAATGGAACAGCCAAGCGAGTGAAAATTCTCAGAACTGATCGTGGAGGAGAATTCTGTTCTCGAGAGTTTACAACATTCTGTGAGGAAAGTGGAATAGAAAGACACTACACAGCTCCTTACTCTCCATACAGAATGAGGTGGTGGAGCGGAGAAATAGGACCGTGGTTGCAATGGCTAGAAGTATGCTGAAGCAAATGAATCTACCTCTAACATTATAGGGGGAAACTGTGAGACACTCCGTGTACATCCTCAACAGGTTACCCACGTGATCTCTAACTGAAAGGACTCCGTACGAGGCATAAAAAGGAGATAAACCAAACATAGGCCATGTACGAGTCTTTGGATGTATGGCTTATATGAAAATCCCAGGGGTGCATACTAAGAAGTTCGACGACATGAGCAAACCAGTAATACACCTTGGAAATGAACCAGGTACAAAAGCATATCGCTTACTTGATCCTCAAAGTAATAAGATATTTGTAAGCAGGGATGTGGCGTTCGAGGAAAAGAAAACATGGCCATGGGATCAGCATGGAGAAGAAAATCATGATCAACAGACCATGTTTGTTGTAGTTGGCACTGATGTTCAGAATAGTGAAGAAATTGTTGTTCAAGGGGGAGAAGAAAGTTTTGAATCACAGCAAACGAGTATGGAGTCTGAAAATAAAGTAGTGACTCCATCGACACAAGGGAGCACGCCCATGACACCACAGATGTCAGTGAACACAGATCATTCGGAGTCTGCAAGCTCGGACAGTAGCAGTGAACCACGACGCTACAAATCTCTTGCTGATATTTATAATGAGACAGAGGAAATCGAGCTCGATGATGAACTACCATTAATGGGAATTGATGAGCCAAGGAATTATAGCGAGGCTGCAAAAGAACGTAGTTGGAGATCAGCAATGTTGAGCGAAATGGAGTCTATTGAGCAAAATATGACATAGACACTGACAGAACTACCATTTAATCGAAAGGTGATAGGCCTGAAATGGATATACAAGCTGAAGAGGAATGCTAATGGGGAAATAATAAAGTATAAAGTAAGCTCGTCACTAAAGGATACGTACAAGAGCAGGGGGTGGACTTCGATGAAATTTTTGCTCCGGTCACCAGACTCGAGACTATGCGCATGCTGTTAGCATTGGCTGCCAAGAACGGCTGGCAGATTCACCACTTGGATGTCAAAACAACGTTTTTAAATGGAGAAATTTAGGAAGAATTTATGTTGCTCAACCTGAAGGCTTTGCTAAAGAAGGTCAAGAACATTTGGTATACAGACTGAGTAAGGCTCTTTATGGCCTGCGTCAAGCACCGCGTGCCTGGTATGCTAAACTAAACAAGTGTTTAGAGGATCTCGGTTTTTCATATGAGCATGTAGTGTACGTCAGGCGAACTTGTGTTGAAGCTCTCATTGTTGGCGTCTATGTAGACGATCTCCTAATAACAGGTACTAGTACATCAATCATAAGTGAATTTAAACAACAGATGAATGATCGGTTCGAAATGAATGACTTGCGGAGGCTGTCGTACTATCTGGGAATGGAGGTTCAACAAATGAAGGACTGTATAGAGCTAAAGCAGTCAGCTTACGCTAGAAAATATTGGAGAAGGCTGGAATGCAAGCTTGTAACCCCACTAAATATCCTATGGATCCGAAGGAGCACTTGACTAAGGACGAAGGCGGGAAGCTGGTGGATCCAACTGAATACAAAAGCTTGGTTGGAGGACTTCGCTATCTTGTGAATACTCGTCCCGACATAGCTTATGCTGTGGGGATAGTCAATCGTTTTATGGAAAAGCCCACGGTTGTCCACAAGAATGCTGTGAAGTTAAAAACTAAATTCAAACGTATCCAGGATAAATATAAATCCTTCTATTATGCTTATGATGTTGATTCTGATGGTCGTCTCACAAAGCTATTTTGGGCTGATTCTATTGGTCGTAGGAATTTTGAATTGTATGGTGCTGCAATATCATTTGATGCAACATTTGATACAAATAGGTACTTGACATCTATTTACTCTAATTGTATACTCTGTTTTTTTTTGTTTTTTCTATTTAGTTTTTAACTCTTTTCTGTTTTTTAATATTTATTTTTCCAGGTATAATTTGTTTTTTACACCATTTACTGGCGTTGACAAACACGACATATGTGTAACTTTTGCATCCTGTCTTCTTTCACATGAGAGTGTTGCTGATTACAATTGGATTTTGGTCATCTTGTAAAGGCAAAGGGAAGGAATCCCGTGGCGCCCCAAAATCCGGGGTCAGGGATCTAGGAGGCCACGCCATTTTGAATGCTATATAACACTTATCTCGTATCACAATATATAAATACTCACACCTTTATGACCCCACACTTATCACACATACACACACTTGTAGGTTATTGTCTTGGAAACAAACCATTCATTACTAGAGTAAATCAATCCATAAAGTGATAATTATTACAACCCAAAAGTAATTCCACAGCCCAATTGACAAGTCTTCCCGAGATATCTGGCTTGTGGATTATTTTTCTTAGTGGTTGATTTGTCACTACTCTGATTTCCCTCCCTTGGAAGTAGTGCCTGAGTTTCCTTGAGGTTGTAACCAAAGCGAAGGCAAACTTCTCCAGTCTTGGGTATCTTGTTTCTGCATCTTTTAAGACCTGGCTTACATAGTAGACTGGTTGCTGTATTCCATTCTCTTCCCTGATTAGGGCAGCTCCTACGGCTTGTGCTCCTGCTGACAAGTATAAGTAGAGAGGCTCTCCTGGCTTAGCTTTAGTTAGGACTGGTGGCTGAGAGAGGTAGTTCTTGATTTCCTCGAATGCTTTCTGGCACTCCGGATTCCAGTTTACCTCTTTCTTGTTGGTTGCTCCTTTGAGTAAATCAAAGAAGGGTAGGCACCTCTCTGCTAGTTTTGAGACAAATCTCCTGAGTGCTGCTAGTGATCCTGCTAGCTTCTGCACATCTTTTTGGGTCCTGGGAGCTTTCATCTCCTGGATTGCTTTTATTTTCTCCGGATTGGCTTCTATGCCTCTGTTGCTGATCATGAATCCTAGGAACTTGCCTGCTCCTACTCCGAAGGTGCATTTCTCCGGGTTTAGCTTGAGTTGGTTCTTTCTTAGATTTTTAAAGCATTCCTTCAGATCTTCCACGTGCCCTGGTATAGTTGTTGATTTGGAAATCATGTCATCGACATAGCACTCTAAATTTCTCCCAATCTGGGACTTGAATATCTTGTTCATGGTTCTTTGGTAAGTAGATCCTGCGCTGGTAAGGCCGAAGGGTAGCATCTAATAAGCGTAGACTGCTCTGTGAGTTATGAATGCTGTCTTAGGGATGTCCTTCGGGTTCATCTTTATCTGGTTGTATCCGGAGAAGGCATCCATGAAACTTAGCATTACATGTCCTGAGGTGGCATCTATCAGTTGATCAATATTTGGAAGAGGATACGGGTCCTTCGGGCATGCATCATTTAGGTCAGTGTAGTCCACACACATTCTCCATTTTCCGTTGGACTTCTTAACCATGACCACATTAGCTAGCCACTCCGGATACTTGATTTCTTTGATGATTCCTGCCTTGAGTAGTTTTTCTACTTCTTCGTCAATGGCTCTTTGCCTCTCTGGAGCAAAGTTTCTTCTCTTTAGTTTTACTAGCTTCCTGTTGGGGTTGACATCCAAGCTGTGCATTGCTATGGATTCATGTAGTCCTGGCATGTCCCTTGGACTCCAGGAAAAAACATCTTTATACTCCCGGAGCAGGGATACTAATCTCTCTTTGAAGGACTCCTCGAGTCCTGACCCAATCTTCACTTTTTTGCTTGAATTGCTTTCATCTACTTCGACTTCTTCTGTTTCGACTGCGGCCTCGATCTTTGCTTTTTCTTTGTTTGAAACCATTTGATGAATTCAGGCCTCAGAGTTCTTCTTCAGATAGATGTTTGCTTGTTCAGGTTCTTTGGTTGCTTGCATGGTAGGACAAGGTTGTTCTAGGACTCGACTTGTCTTGTCCAGTACCATGACTTGGTTGCTTGCCAGTTCGTCTGGACTTGTTTTGTTCGCTTCTTCCCTTATCCGGGGTCGGTGCTTCTTCATGCTTTGTTGCTTGCGAAGGACCGTAGCCTTCCTCTTGTTATCTTGGTGGGTTTCTGCCATAACTAACCCCTGGTTGTAGCATGTTTCAGCAACTCCGTAATCTCCTTTAATTTCCCCGACTCCCGTCGGGGTTGGGAACTTAATCTTGAGATGGGAAATTGAAGTTATTGCTTGCATCATGGTTAGAGCTGATCTGCCAATGATTCCTTTGTATGAAGAAGGAGCATTTATCACATAAAATTTGATGACATGAGTCACTTGGTTAGGAGCAGATCCAAAGATGACTGGCAGATACAAGGTTCCTTGGATTGGGAATAAGTTGTGGCCGAAGCCATAGAGTGGGTCTTCTCGACATTCATTTGAGCGGACGTTCCCTAACTGCATTCTATCCACTGTGTGCTTGAAGAGGATATTTACTGAGGAGCCATTGTCTATGAGCATTCTTCTTACTTCATTATCGAAAATGTCTAGAGTGACAACCAAAGCTACATTGTGATGAGGGTTGACTCCTTCGTAGTCCTTGCTTCTGAAGGATATCACCAGGTCTGGGAGTGATTGGATTGAAAGTACTTCTTCGCCGAAGTCCGGGTTCCGGGGTGGGGAGTAGGATCCGCCTAGGACCACATTGACTACATTCTTTCCTTTCTTCTGCGCTTCCCCTCTGCTGTTGTCCCGAACTAAGTACTTGTTCATATTCCCTTTTTTCACTTGGTCCTCAATGAAGTACTTGAGTGATAAGCAATTCTCGGTCTTGTGGCCATGGGTCTCGTGATAATCACACTGCCTATTGTAGGGCCTGCTCTCCGGAGGAGTTTGCATTGGCTTCAGAGGATAATCGAAAGGCTGGTCTTTGACTTCTTTCAAGATTTCCTCACGGGTCATGTTGAGAGGAGTCCAGTCCGGCTCCTGCTTCGGCTCCCGAGCTTGCTTCACGGGTCCTGGGTCGCTGTTCGACTCCTGCTTAGGACCAAGTCTTTGGAAAACCGGGTTTGCTTGTCTTTCCTGGCTTTGGTTGCTTTGCTTGAATTTCTTGTCCTGATGGTAACCCCCTTTCGGTCGGTCATCAGTGTTTTTACTCCTAGACCCTCCATTCCGGGTCATTCTCATTGCCTGGAGCACATCTGTTTCCTTAATGAATCTAGCAGCCATGGAATAAGCTGCTGCCAGACTTTGCGGCTCCTTATTGATCAGCTCCACAATATACCTTTCGTTGTGCTCTGGGTCCAGGTTTCTTCTAAAGATGCTTAAAGCTTCCCTCTCATCCAGATTTGAAACTTTATTGATTGCTTCCTGGAACCGACACATGTATGCAGAGAGGGACTCATTGTCGTGCTGCCGGATCATCTCCAGGTGACACATGTGCATTTCGTGCGTTTTGTTCGCCCGAAATCTCCTAAGGAAAGAGGCTCGAAATTCCTTCCAGGAGTGGATGCTGCGGGAGGGGATTATGCTGAACCACCTCTGGGCCCCTCCCTTAAGGGTTGAAGCGAAGAACCTTGATTTCGTCAAGTCATTGTAGTAGTATATCTGCGCTATCTGCTCAAAGTAGTTCAAGTGCTCCTCCGGGTCTCCTAGACCATCAAAGGAGTCAAAGTTGTAATGTTTCAAGTTCCGCTGCCGGGGGATAGCTTCTAAGGATTGGCTGAAAGGAGTGAGTGTTTCTCCAATCTCCACTCCTGAGTCTCTGTCCATCTTCCTCTGCAATTCATAGATCATGTCTTTTAGGTCCTTCTGCTTCTCTTCTTCTTCATCATCAGAAATCAGCTCCGGAGTAGGGTCTTTCCGGGTTCTTTTGCTCCTAGACTTGGTCAACAGCTTCTCTTCTTCTAATTACATTCTCTTTTGGATCTTTAGCTCAAGCTTTGCTTCTTCTTCTTTCCTGATTTGCTCCCGGACTTCTTCCAACTTTCTCTGTTTAGCAGCTTCTGCTTCTTTCTTGCCTTGGTCTTTTTTGCTTTTCTTTCCTTTGGCTCCAATACGGTCGAATACAGACCTCTTTGATTGCTGGGAGTCTCCGGATTCCTTCGGCTCCTCCTCTAGTTCTGCCTCTTCTTGGAGCCGGGTCTGCTCCTGTCTGTACAGTCTGATTGCTTTTGCTAGTTCATCGCTTGTTAGGTTGGCCATGTGCTCCTCGGCTACCGGGACATTGGTGTACTTGTACTGATTGAGCTTTATGAGGGTCCTGGCATCCCTGGTGCTTACAATTCTCTCCACTACGGGAGTATGTAGTGGTTGCTCCTGGAACGTTTCTCTCTCGGCTCCTGGGTCAAGGGCCTGGGAGTGGTCCGGCTCCTGGACCTGAGCACTAGCAGATGGTCTTCCAGAGGTATTCTTTCCTGGCCTTGCCATTTCTCAACAATACCAACAATAAATAACAGCAATATGCCACAGAGAATATCGGTCTATGGTTGCTTTATGAAATCTGTAAAAACTACCCAGAATAACAAGAAAATTTAACAAATAGCTTCCTGGGAGCAGCTCTAACAATCTTATGTCACTATTCAACGATGAAGTACAACGCAAATGCCATATTCAAACTAGAGCAATAACGATTAAAACTAATGATAGCTCACTCAAACGTGGCTTTAATCAACAAAAAGGGCTCACACAAACGTGGCCTAAAATAACAAGCGCACACAAACATGGCCGAAATAAACAACATTCATGCTTATGTAAAAGGTGGGTTGCTTGGATTCTTACAAGTTTGAATGAATGGACTCTTTGAAGAGTTTGTTGATGACGACGAATCCAGGGGCACCGAGACCCAATGATGTTCGGCCCTTCCTTCTAGCGCCAAATGATAACTCCTGGTGGAAGGGCTGCTCCTTCGACGACGTCCTGGATCCTCCGCCGCTGTAGAGGTGTAGTTGTGGTTGGGTTCCTACAAAACAACACCGGAAGGGGGTTGGAGTCCCGCGGCGCCTCCGGCGTGGGAGTAAGAACTAGCTTTTTGGGAAGATGAAGATGAATATGAATGTATATGAGTGTATATGAATATGAATATGAATGTATATGAGTGTGAAAGAATGATTAACCCCAAAGCCTTACCTTCTTTGGGTATTTATAGCCCAAGGATAGGGTTTTGGGGTTGGTACCTTCGAATCGTAGCCATTGGTTCTGGGAGCGGAGGACACCTAGCGGGAGTGGATGCTTTACACGTGTCAGCGCGGGACTGGTCGAGGAATGTTCTGAGGATCCTCTGATACGTGCCCTGATTATTCCCATGATTGATATGTGACAGTTGTCCCCGTCACGTGCTTGGGCCAACATCTCACGTGCTGGGGTATATCAGGGTTCTGCTTGCGGGACTGAGCTAGTTGGGAGTGGTGTTACGCGGGACTACTCCTCCCAGGAGTCGCGTGGAGTTAGGGGCTTAGGAGTAGTCCTCCCAGGAGCTGTACGGAGTTGAAGGCCTAGGAGTAGTCCTCCCAGGAGCTATATGGAGTTAGGAGCTTAGGAGTAGTCCTCCCAGGAGCTGTGTGGAGTTGAAGGCCTAGGAGTGGCCCTCCCAGGAGCTATATGTACTATCAGAAACAATAGAGTTGAGTTTAGTTGATTGAGATTAGATTATGTTTCTATATTCTATAGTTTTTTCTCTTTTGTCCTATCTGCATATTTTTTAAAACACTTCTTTTTTTTAAGATTAATATTTATAAAATTGGTATTTTGTATGCGGTAGGCAATGGCATACTATGAATTTTTAATGTTTCCTTCTTTCGATCTGTGCTACTCGAACTGAGGCTCCTTTTTAATCCTTGGAATGTTGATTTAGAAGTTATACAAGTGCGTGCCAAATTCAACAATCAAGATGATCATATATATATATAATTTTGTATATTTATTTATTTTATACAATTAATATCATATGAGTTTGAGGTAATATGGATTTAAATTAATTATCTACTAAAGATAACTAGTACAAATATTTCACAAATATAATAGAAAAACTCCATACAATAAGAGAAATAAAAGAATACAAATATTATAAATTTCACAATACAATATAGGACTAACATCCCCTAATAGGTTGTATAAGATAACTATAGAAATCACTAAGCCTGTATGCTTAATTTCTAAGATGGAATAACTACCTTGGCTGTGGCATTCATGTTTAGGCCACGTAAATTTTCAAGCTTCGACACTTATGCATTCGACACAAATGGTGCATGGGTTGCCGAAGTTTAAAAATTCAAAGACCATGTGCACAGATTGCTTAATGTCCAAACAGGTCAGGAAGCCGTTCCCATCTCAAAGCAAATTTTGTGCAAAACAAGTACTTGAATTGGTGCATGGTGATCTTTGTGGTCCGATATCCCCGACAACAACTGGTGGCAACATGTATTTTCTTCTTTTGGTGAATGATTTCAGTCGAATAATGTGGTCATATGCACTAAAGAGTAAGGATGAAGCCCTCAATGTATTTAAGAAGTTCAAAGCACATGTTGAAAATGGAACAGCCAAGCGAGTGAAAATTCTCAGAACTGGTCGTGTAGGAGAATTCTGTTCTCGAGAGTTTACAACATTCTGTGAGGAAAGTAGAATAGAAAGACACTACACAGCTCCTTACTCTCCATAACAGAATGGGGTGGTGGAGCGGAGAAATAGGACCGTGGTTGCAATGGCTAGAAGTATGCTAAAGCAAATGAATCTACCTCTGACATTATGGGGGGAAACTGTGAGACACTCCGTGTACATCCTCAACAGGTTACCCACGTGATCTCTAACTGGAAGGACTCCGTACGAGGCATAGAAAGGAGATAAACCAAACATAGGCCATGTACGAGTCTTTGGATGTATGGCTTATATGAAAATCCCAGGGGTGCATACTAAGAAGTTCGACGACATGAGCAAACCAGTAATACACCTTGGAAATGAACCAGGTACAAAAGCATATCGCTTACTTGATCCTCAAAGTAATAAGATATTTGCAAGCAGGGATGTGGCGTTCGAGGAAAAGAAAACATGGCCATGGGATCAGCATGGAGAAGAAAATCATGATCAACAGACCATGTTTGTTGTAGTTGGCACTGATGTTCAGAATAGTGAAGAAATTTTTGTTCAAGGGGGAGAAGAAAGTTTTGAATCACAGCAAACGAGTATGGAGTCTGAAAATAAAGCAGTGACTCCATCGACAAAAGGGAGCACGCCCATGACACCACAGATGTCAGTGAACAGAGATCATTCGGAGTCTGCAAGCTCGGACAGTAGCACTGAACCACGACGCTACAAATCTCTTGCTGATATTTATAATGAGACAGAGGAAATCGAGCTCGATGATGAACTACCATTAATGGGAATCGATGAGCCAAGGAATTATAGCGAGGCTGCAAAAGAACGTAGTTGGAGATCAGCAATGTTGAGCGAAATGGAGTCTATTGAGCAAAATATGACATAGACACTGACAGAACTACCATTTAATCGAAAGGTGATAGGCCTGAAATGGATATACAAGCTGAAGAGGAATGCTAATGGGGAAATAATAAAGTATAAAGTAAGCTCGTCACTAAAGGATACGTACAAGAGCAAGGGGTGGACTTCGATGAAATTTTTGCTCCGGTCACCAGACTCGAGACTATGCGCTTGCTGTTAGCATTGGCTGCCAAGAACGGTTGGCAGATTCACCACTTGGATGTCAAAACAACATTTTTAAATGGAGAAATTCAGGAAGAATTTATGTTGCTCAACCTGAAGGCTTTGCTAAAGAAGGTCAAGAACATTTGGTATACAGACTGAGTAAGGCTCTTTATGGCCTGCGTCAAGCACCGCGTGCCTGGTATGCTAAACTAAACAAGTGTTTAGAGGATCTCGGTTTTTCATATGAGCATGTAGTGTACGTCAGGCGAACTTGTGTTGAAGCTCTCATTGTTGGCGTCTATGTAGACGATCTCCTAATAACAGGTACTAGTACATCAATCATAAGTGAATTTAAACAACAGATGAATGATCGGTTCAAAATGAATGACTTGAGGAGGCTGTCGTACTATCTGGGAATGGAGGTTCAACAAATGAAGGACTGTATAGAGCTAAAGCAGTCAGCTTACGCTAGGAAAACATTGGAGAAGGCTGGAATGCAAGCTTGTAACCCCACTAAATATCCTATGGATCCGAAGGAGCACTTGACTAAGGACGAAGGCGGGAAACTGGTGGATCCAACTGAATACAAAAGCTTGGTTGGAGGACTTCACTATCTTGTGAATACTCGTCCCGACATAGCTTATGCTGTGGGGATAGTCAATCGTTTTATGGAAAAGCCCACGGTTGTCCACAAGAATGCTGTGAAGTTAAAAACTAAATTCAAACGTATCCAGGATAAATATAAATCCTTCTATTATGCTTATGATGTTGATTCTGATGGTCGTCTCACAAAGCTATTTTGGGCTGATTCTATTGGTCGTAGGAATTTTGAATTGTATGGTGATGCAATATCATTTGATACAACATTTGATACAAATAGGTACTTGACATCTATTTACTCTAATTGTATACTCTGTTTTTTTTTGTTTTTTCTATTTAGTTTTTAACTCTTTTCTGTTTTTTAATATTTATTTTTCCAGGTATAATTTGTTTTTTGCACCATTTACTGGCGTTGACAAACACGACATATGTGTAACTTTTGCATCCTGTCTTCTTTCATATGAGAGTGTTGCTGATTACAATTGAATTTTGGTCATCTTGTAAAGGTAATGGGAAGGAATCCCGTGGCGCCCCAAAATCCGGGGTCAGGGATCTAGGAGGCCACGCCATTTTGAATGCTATATAACACTTATCTCATATCACATATATAAATACTCACACCTTTACGACCCCACACTTATCACACATACACACACTTGTAGGTTATTGTCTTGGAAACAAACCATTCATTACTAGAGTAAATCAATCCATAAAGTGATAATTATTACAACCCAAAAGTAATTCCACAGCCCAATTGACAAGTCTTCCCGAGATATCTGGCTTGTGGATTATTTTTCTTAGTGGTTGATTTGTCACTACTCTGATTTCCCTCCCTTGGAAGTAGTGCCTGAGTTTCCTTGAGGTTGTAACCAAAGCGAAGGCAAACTTCTCCAGTCTTGGGTATCGTGTTTCTGCATCTTTTAAGACCTGGCTTACATAGTAGACTGGTTGCTGTATTCCATTCTCTTCCCTGATTAGGGCAGCTCCTACGGCTTGTGCTCTTGCTGACAAGTATAAGTAGAGAGGCTCTCCTGGCTTAGCTTTAGT
The DNA here is from genome assembly GCF_009905375.1 of Apium graveolens. Lineage (NCBI taxonomy): Eukaryota > Viridiplantae > Streptophyta > Magnoliopsida > Apiales > Apiaceae > Apium > Apium graveolens. Next base: position 61,595,813 of record NC_133647.1, read on the forward strand.
TAGGACTGGTGGCTGAGAGAGGTAGTTCTTGATTTCCTCGAATGCTTTCTGGCACTCCGGATTCCAGTTTACCTCTTTCTTGTTGGTTGCTCCTTTGAGTAAATCAAAGAAGGGTAGGCACCTCTCTGCTAGTTTTGAGACAAATCTCCTGAGTGCTGCTAGTGATCCTGCTAGATTCTGCACATCTTTTTGGGTCCTGGGAGCTTTCATATCCTGGATTACTTTTATTTTCTCCGGATTGGCTTCTATGCCTCTGTTGCTGATCATGAATCCTAGGAACTTGCCTGCTCCTACTCCGAAGGTGCATTTCTCCGGGTTTAGCTTGAGTTGGTTCTTTCTTAGATTTTCAAAGCATTCCTTCAGATCTTCCACGTGCCCTGGTATAGTTGTTGATTTGGAAATCATGTCATCGACATAGCACTCTAAATTTCTCCCAATCTTGGACTTGAATATCTTGTTCATGGTTCTTTGGTAAGTGGATCCTGCGCTGGTAAGGCCGAAGGGTAGCATCACATAAGCGTATACTGCTCTGTGAGTTATGAATGCTGTCTTAGGGATGTCCTTCGGGTTCATCTTTATCTGGTTGTATCCGGAGAAGGCATCCATGAAACTTAGCATTACATGTCCTGAGGTGGCATCTATCAGTTGATCAATGTTTGGAAGAGGATACGGGTCCTTCGGGCATGCATCATTTAGGTCAGTGTAGTCCACACACATTCTCCATTTGCCGTTGGACTTCTTAACCATGACCACATTAGCTAGCCACTCCGGATACTTGATTTCTTTGATGATTCCTGCCTTGAGTAGTGTTTCTACTTCTTCGTCAATGGCTCTTTGCCTCTCTGGAGCAAAGTTTCTTCTCTTATGTTTTACTGGCTTCCTGTTGGGGTTGACATCCAAGCTGTGCATTGCTATGGATTCATGTAGTCCTGGCATGTCCCTTGGACTCCAGGCAAAAACATCTTTATACTCCCGGAGCAGGGATACTAATCTCTCTTTGAAGGACTCCTCGAGTCCTGACCCAATCTTCACTTTTTTGCTTGAATTGCTTTCATCTACTTCGACTTCTTCTGTTTCGACTGCGGCCTCGATCTTTGCTTTTTCGTTCTTTGAAACCATTTGATGAATTCGGGCCTCAGAGTTCTTCTTCAGATAGATGCTTGCTTGTTCAGGTTCTTTGGTTGCTTGCATGGTAGGACAAGGTTGTTCTAGGACTCGACTTGTCTTGTCCAGTACCATGACTTGGTTGCTTGCCAGTTCCTCTGGACTTGTTTTGTTCGCTTCTTCCCTTATCCGGGGTCGGTGCTTCTTCATGCTTTGTTGCTTGCGAAGGACCGTAGCCTTCCTCTTGTTATCTTGGTGGGTTTCTGCCATAACTAACCCCTGGTTGTAGCATGTTTCAGCAACTCCGTAATCTCCTTTAATTTCCCCGACTCCCGTCGGGGTTGGGAACTTAATCTTGAGATGGGAAATTGAAGTTATTGCTTGCATCATGGTTAGAGCTGATCTACCAATGATTCTGTTGTATGAAGAAGGAGCATTTATCACATAAAATTTGATGACATGAGTCACTTGGTTAGGAGCAGATCCAAAGATGACTGGCAGATACAAGGTTCCTTGGATTGGGACTAAGTTGTGGCCGAAGCCATAGAGTGGGTCTTCTCGACATTCATTTGAGCGAACGTTCCCTAACTGCATTCTATCCACTGTGTGCTTGAAGAGGATATTTACAGAGGAGCCATTGTCTATGAGCATTCTTCTTACTTCATTATCGAAAATGTCTAGAGTGACAACCAAAGCTGCATTGTGATGAGGGTTGACTCCTTCGTAGTCCTTGCTGCTGAAGGATATCACCAGGTCTGGGAGTGATTGGATTGAAAGTACTTCTTCGCCGAAGTCCGGTTTCCGGGGTGGGGAGTAGGATCCGCCTAGGACCACATTGACTACATTCTTTCCTTTCTTCTGCGCTTCCCCTCTGCTATTGTCCCGAACTAAGTACTTGTTCATATTCCCCTTTTTCACTTGGTCCTCAATGAAGTACTTGAGTGATAAGCAATTCTCGGTCTTGTGGCCATGGGTCTCGTGATAATCACACTGCATATTGTAGGGCCTGCTCTCCGGAGGAGTTTGCATTGGCTTCGGAGGATAATAGAAAGGCTTGTCTTTGACTTCTTTCAAGATTTCCTCACGGGTCATGTTGAGAGGAGTCCAGTCCGGCTCCTGCTTCGGCTCTCGAGCTTGCTTCACGGGTCCTGGGTCGCTGTTCGACTCCTGCTTAGGACCAAGTCTTTGGAAAACCGGGTTTGCTTGTCTTTCCTGGCTTTGGTTACTTTGCTTGAATTTCTTGTCCTGATGGTAACCCCCTTTCGGTCGGTCATCTGTGTTTTTACTCCTAGACCCTCCATTCCGGGTCATTGTCATTGCCTGGAGCACATCTGTTTCCTTAATGAATCTGGCAGCCATGGAATAAGCTGCTGCCATACTTTGCGGCTCCTTATTGATCAGCTCCACAATATACCTTTCGTTGTGCTCTGGGTCCAGGTTTCTTCTAAAGATGCTTAAAGCTTCCCTCTCATCCAGATTTGAAACTTTATTGATTGCTTCCTGGAACCGGCGCATGTATGCAGAGAGGGACTCATTGTCGTGCTGCCGGATCGTCTCTAGGTGACACATGTGCATTTCATGCGTTTTGTTCGCCCAAAATCTTCTAAGGAAAGAGGCTCGAAATTCCTTCCCGGAGTGGATGCCGTGGGAGAGGATTCTGCTGAACCACCTCTGGGCCCCTCCCTTAAGGGTTGAAGCGAAGAACCTTGATTTCGTCAAGTCATTGTAGTAGTATATCTGCGCTATCTGCTCAAAATATTTCAAGTGCTCCTCCGGGTCTCCTAGACCATCAAAGGAGTCAAAGTTGTAATGTTTCAAGTTTCGCTGCCGGGGGATAGCTTCTAAGGAGTGGCTGAAAGGAGTGAGTGTTTCTCCAATCTCCACTCCTGAGTCTCTGTCCATCTTCCTCTGCAATTCATAGATCATGTCTTTTAGGTCCTTCTGCTTCTCTTCTTCTTCATCATCAGAAATCAGCTCCGGAGTAGGGTCTCTCCGGGTTCTTTTGCTCCTAGACTTGGTCAACAGCTTCTCTTCTTCTAATTGCATTCTCTTTTGGATCTTTAGCTCGAGCTTTGCTTCTTCTTCTTTCCTGGTTTGCTCCCGGACTTCTTCCAACTTTCTCTGTTTAGCAGCTTCTACTTCTTTCTTGCCTTGGTCTTTTTTGCTTTTCTTTCCTTTGGCTCCAATACGGTCGAATACAGACCTCTTTGATTGCTGGGAGTCTCCGGATTCCTCCGGCTCCTCCTCTAGTTCTGCCTCTTCTTGGAGCCGGGTCTGCTCCTGTCTGTACAGTCTGATTGCTTCTGCTAGTTCATCGCTTGTTAGGTTGGCCATGTGCTCCTCGGCTACCGGGACATTGGTGTACTTGTACTGATTGAGCTCTATGAGGGTCCTGGCATCCCTGGTGCTTACAATTCTCTCCACTACGGGAGTGTGTAGTGGTTGCTCCTGGAATGTTTCTCTCTCGGCTCCTGGGTCAAGGGCATGGGAGTGGTCCGGCTCCTGGACCTGAGCACTAGCAGATGGTCTTCCAGAGGTATTCTTTCCTGGCCTTGCCATTTCTCAACAATACCAACAACAAATTACAGCAATATGCCACAGAGAATATCGGTCTATGGTTGCTTTATGAAATCTGTAAAAACTACCCAGAATAACAAGAAAAACTAACAAATAGCTTCCTGGGAGCAGCTCAAGCAATCTTATGTCACTATTCAACGATGAAGTACAACGCAAATGCCGTATTCAAACTAGAGCAATAACGATTAAAACTAACGATAGCTCACTCAAACGTGGCTTTAATCAACAAAACGGGCTCACAAAAACGTGGCCTAAAATAACAAGCGCACACAAACATGGCTGAAATAAACAACATTCATGCTTATGTAAAAGGTGGGTTGCTTGGATTCTTACAAGTTTGAATGAATGGACTCTTTGAAGAGTTTGTTGATGACGACAGGAGCTGAAGGCCTAGGAGTAGTCCTCCCAGGAGCTATATGGAGTTAGGAGCTTAGGAGTAGTCCTCCCAGGAGCTGTGTGGAGTTGAAGGCCTAGGAGTGACCCTCCCAGGAGCTATATGTACTATCAGAAACAATAGAGTTGAGTTTAGTTGATTGAGATTAGATTATGTTTCTATATTCTATAGTTTTTTCTCTTTTGTCTTATCTGCATTTTTTTTAAAACACTTCTTTTTTTTAAGATTAATATTTATAAAACTGGTATTTTGTATGCGGCAGGCAATGGCATACTATGAATTTTTAATGTTTCCTTCTTTCGATCTGTGCTACTCGAACTGAGGCTCCTTTTTAATCCTTGGAATGTTGATTTAGAAGCTATACAAGTGCGTGCCAAATTCAACAATCAAGATGATCGTATATTTATATAATTTTGTATATTTATTTATTTCATACAATTAATATCATATGAGTTTGAGGTAATATGGATTTTAATTAATTATCTACTAAAGATAACTATTACAAATATTTCACAAATACAATAGAAAAACTCCATACAATAAGAGAAATAAGAGAATACAAATATTATAAATTTCACAATACAATATAGGACTAACATCCCCTAATAGGTTGTATAAGATAACTATAGAAATCACTAAGCCTGCATGCTTAATTTCTAAGATAGAATAACTACCTTGGCTGTGGCATTCATGTTTAGGCCACGTAAATTTTCAAGCTTCGACACTTATGCATTCGACACAAATGGTGCATGGGTTGCCGAAGTTTAAAAATCCAAAGACCATGTGCACAGATTGCTTAATGTCCAAACAGGTCAGGAAGCCGTTCCCATCTCAAAGCAAATTTTGTGCAAAATAAGTAATTGAATTGGTGCATGGTGATCTTTGTGGTCCGATATCCCCGACAACAACTGGTGGCAACATGTATTTTCTTCTTTTAGTGGATGATTTCAGTCGAATAATGTGGTCATATGCACTAAAGAGTAAGGATGAAGCCCTCAATGTATTTAAGAAGTTCAAAGCACATGTTGAAAATGGAACAGCCAAGCGAGTGAAAATTCTCAGAACTGATCGTGGAGGAGAATTCTGTTCTCGAGAGTTTACAACATTCTGTGAGGAAAGTGGAATAGAAAGACACTACACAGCTCCTTACTCTCCATAACAGAATGGGGTGGTGGAGCCGAGAAATAGGACCATGGTTGTAATGACTAGAAGTATGCTGAAGCAAATGAATCTACCTCTAACATTATGGGGGGAAACTGTGAGACACTCCTTGTACATCCTCAAGAGGTTACCCACGTGATCTCTAACTGGAAGGACTCCGTACGAGGCATAAAAAGGATATAAACCAAACATAGGCCATGTACGAGTCTTTGGATGTATGGCTTATATGAAAATCCCAGGGGTGCATATTAAGAAGTTGGACGACATAAGCAAACCAGTAATACACCTTGGAAATGAACCAGGTACAAAAGCATATCGCTTACTTGATCCTCAAAGTAATAAGATATTTGTAAGCATGGATGTGGCGTTCGAGGAAAAGAAAACATGGCCATGGGATCAGCATGGAGAAGAAAATCATGATCAACAGACCATGTTTGTTGTAGTTGGCACTGATGTTCAGAATAATGAAGAAATTGTTGTTCAAGGGGGAGAAGAAAGGTTTGAATCACAGCAAACGAGTATGGAGTCTGAAAATAAAGCAGTGACTCCATCGACACAAGGGAGCACGCTCATGACACCACAGATGTCAGTGAACACAGATCATTCAGAGTCTGCAAGCTCGGACAGTAGCAGTGAACCACGACGCTACAAATCTCTTGCTGATATTTATAATGAGACAGAGGAAATCGAGCTCGATGATGAACTACCATTAATGGGAATTGATGAGCCAAGGAATTATAGCGAGGCTGCAAAAGAATGTAGTTGGAGATCATCAATGTTGAGCAAAATGGAGTCTATTGAGCAAAATATGACATAGACACTGACAGAACTACCATTTAATCGAAAGGTGATAGGCCTGAAATGGATATACAAGCTGAAGAGGAATGCTAATGGTGAAATAATAAAGTATAAAGTAAGCTCGTCACTAAAGGATACGTACAAGAGCAGGGGGTGGACTTCGATGAAATTTTTGCTCCGGTCACTAGACTCGAGACTATACGCTTGCTGTTAGCATTGGCTGCCAAGAACGGTTGGCAGATTCACCACTTGGATGTCAAAACAACGTTTTTAAATGGAGAAATTCAGGAAGAATTTATGTTGCTCAACCTGAAGGCTTTGCTAAAGAAGGTCAAGAACATTTGGTATACAGACTGAGTAAGGCTCGTTATGGCCTGCGTCAAGCACCGCGTGCCTGGTATGCTAAACTAAACAAGTGTTTAGAGGATCTTGGTTTTTCATATGAGCATGTAGTGTACGTCAGCCGAACTTGTGTTGAAGCTCTCATTGTTGGCGTCTATGTAGACGATCTTCTAATAACAGGTACTAGTACATCAATCATAAGTGAATTTAAACAACAGATGAATGATCGGTTTGAAATGAATGACTTGAGGAGGCTGTCGTACTATCTGGGAATGGAGGTTCAACAAATGAAGGACTGTATAGAGCTAAAGCAGTCAACTTACGCTAGGAAAATATTGGAGAAGGCTGGAATGCAAGCTTTTAACCCCACTAAATATCCTATGGATCCGAAGGAGCACTTGACCAAGGACGAAGGCGGGAAGCTGGTGGATCCAACTGAATACAAAAGCTTGGTTGGAGGACTTCACTATCTTGTGAATACTCGTCCCGACATAGCTTATGCTGTGGGGATAGTCAATCGTTTTATGGAAAAGCCCACGGTTGTCCACAAGAATGCTGTGAAGTTAAAAACTAAATTCAAACGTATCCAGGATAAATATAAATCCTTCTATTATGCTTATGATGTTGATTCTGATGGTCGTCTCACAAAGCTATTTTGGGCTGATTCTATTGGTCATAGGAATTTTGAATTGTATGGTGATGCAATATCAGTTGATGCAACATTTGATACAAATAGGTACTTGACATCTATTTACTCTAATTGTATACTCTGTTTTTTTTGTTTTTTCTATTTAGTTTTTAACTCTTTTCTGTTTTTTAATATTTATTTTTCCAGGTATAATTTCTTTTTTGCACCATTTACCGGCGTTGACAAACACGACATATGTGTAACTTTTGCATCCTGTCTTCTTTCACATGAGAGTGTTGCTGATTACAATTGGATTTTGGTCATCTTGTAAAGGCAATGGGAAGGAATCCCGTGGCGCCCCAAAATCCGGGGTCAGGGATCTAGGAGGCCACGCCATTTTGAATGCTATATAACACTTATCTCGTATCACAATATATAAATACTCACACCTTTACGACCCCACACTTATCACACATACACACACTTGTAGGTTATTGTCTTGGAAACAAACCATTCATTACTAGAGTAAATCAATCCATAAAGTGATAATTATTACAACCCAAAAGTAATTAAGTCTTACAGAGGAAATAACCTTTAAGTAAGGTTAGTTCGTCGGCCAAATATTCGTTTCTTATTTATTATCTTACTTTAGTCATACTTGTAAATAAGCCGGACTAAAAACAATTGAAAACCAATCGAACTTATTCGATTTACCTGAGGTACAACACCAAACATCCTACGGAATAGCTGGTCGTTTCCTACCCATTTCCTGGATGTGAGTTTCATGATAGGCATCTTGATTCAATGTTGTGTTGTGTCAATTTAAGAAAACAAGTGTGAGCTATAATGCTCAGCATAATATTGTACAGTATAAAATGACTGCATGATAAACTCAAGTATAATACCATATATGATAAATGTGTTTTATTCAAAAATAGTTTTCCTTGGTGATACACATCTTCTTTTGAAAACAATTCATTAGTGTATTTATTATCCTGCGAATACCTTAATGGTAAACCCCGCACCTAGGCTTGGGTTACGGTATTGCATCACAATTCCAATTGGAAGAATATGACATTCACTTGGAGCTACCGCATACGATGATCAATACACGAAGTAGTTAGATCCTACCCCTCCTTTGTCCTTTAGGAAATCCTATCATATACTTGGAATTATCGAACTATATCAAAGTTCCCCAAGCGTTTTGCTTGTTGATAGGTACAAATCGTCTCATATGTATATATATATATGTACTCCCGAGAATTTTCGGAGGAAGTACTAAAAATGTAAGTTAACCGTTTTCAACATATAAATAAATGAGGGGGGCTTCTTTTGAATCTATATTCAAAATATTTGAAATATGTCGAGATAATATTCATCGACGATTTGGAATTATTCGAATGATTTTCTAAACTTCAGAAAGTATTTTAAATCAGGTTTTATGATCTTTAAATCATATAAATCATTTAATAAATAATTAATAATTAAATAATAATTTTTAAATAATTAAACAATGAATAAATATATTTTAAAAGAATATTTGAAATAATATTCCTCAACTAATTTATATTTAGATAATTAAAGTAATCTTTAATAATTAATTGAGTTTGAAATAAATAATCATTTGAGAATAATTCTCCTATATTAAATTAATAAATGAAATAATATTCATTATTCGAGTAATTAAATATAGTTGGGGGAATACGAACGTTGAAAATCGTTTTAATAAAGTTCGAGGTATTTAATATTTCGCAAGTGGATGTCGAGTCCTTTGGAATAAAATAACTGCGGACTTTAATCGTCCAAAATATCACCGTAATGATTCCCGGGTTTTCATTTTAAAACTCCGACCGAGCCTCGGTCTTATAATTATTTGTCACGCTCATGGCGGCGTTAAACATTCTACGACATATACATATCGTACAACATCGCTATATATATGCGAAAACTCAAATACTTAGTATCATGGAAAGCATGACATTTATGCAAAAGATAATAAAACAATCTTTTCACAACATAACAGTATATAGTTGGGTTCATAAACTTGCCTGGGTATTTCGATATGGAGGATGCTCTAGGGTCCTCTCAGAAATCTATAACCATAAACATAAACCGTTTCGGTAAATCCCGTTCTTATTTACGGTGACTCGTACTCATATGCTACTTATTATTCATTCTCTCAACTTATTTTACACTTATTATTCCTTTAAGTACTTATTCATGTCACAGTCGTTTCCTTTTCGAAGTACCTTAGGTCCATTTACATTTTCATTGTCGGCTCCGCTTATGGTTTCTCACGGTTTTCTAATCGCGTGGTCTTGGTTCCAATATTTTTATAACATTGAAAAATCCTTATTCTCACTTGAAATTTTTATAAAAGTTAAGGAACTCTATTTAATACTCTCTGTAAAAATTTCATGATTTATGAATATTTTTAAGTCGACTATTTCTATTTTCAAAGTTCGTAATTCGTATCAGTTTTTGTCGCGTAATTCACTTTTACTAAAATGGTCATAACTTTTGATCCGTAAATTGGAATCAAGTGATTCAAGCGCCTAAATGATCCTTATAACATTGTCTATCATAATAAATGTTATTTTTCAAGAACTACAGTTTATACCTTCGGGACTTTCTGCAGAAACGTAATGTTGTGTTTTGTTCGTTTTAGCGAGATTACGATTACGATACGAATTTCGTTTACGTCCTAAATCTCTATACTACCACCAACAATCATCAAATAATCATTCCAATACTAACTACTCTCGAGAGCATCATGTTCTTGAGGCAACAATCATCAACCTTCGAACTAATTAACTAAACATCAAGATGAGAACAAATCAACCACTAAAACTAAGTTTACAACTAGGTTTCAAAAGATTCTTGAACTTAAACCTTAAGTAAAGATGGGTAAAATATTTATACCTTTCTTGAAATCTTGAGATGTGTTCTTGATGATGGTGAAGTCTTGGGAGTGCTTGGTAGAGTTTTTGGAACCTAGATCAACTATTAAAATCAAGAAACCAAAGAAAAGTTACTATTCATACTATTCATTATCATCTTTCTTGAATTTATTTAACCCATCAAACCTCAATGAAATGAGATTAAAAATTTATCCTACCTTAGTTTCGGATGTATGAAGCTTGGGAATTAATGGGGGATTTTTTCCATGACTAGAACTTAGGGTTTTGAATTTGATTTTCTTGTTCTTCTTGGTGAGGGCCGAATGGAAAGAAGGTGAGGGAGAGAGAGAGATTTCTTTGATGCTTCTTGTTGCTTCTCTTGAAAGATTGTGTTTGTGTGTATATATCATCCTAAATATGCATATCTAATACATATCTTTGCTAGCTTGCACAAATTCAAAGCTAGGTTACTAGCTAAGTACTCCCTTGCACTATTCATGGTTACTATTTGCTAGCTTAGATGATCATCCCTACCTAGCTTAGGTTACTATTTGGTAACCTAGCCATGATTACTTCCTTGACTTGTTTAGTTAGTTTAGTTCGTTTGGTTCAATTCGTTTATTTATTCGTTCACGCTTTTGCTCGGCCGCTTAATCGTTTTCGTAATGATTTCTCATAAACGGTTCGCGGTGTAAATCCTTTCATATACATTCTTTATATTTTGAAGTATCGTTCTTGGATATAAATCCGTAGGATTTTTAATTTCTAATTATTTTATGATTTCCGTAATCCTTGATGGTTCGTAAATACAGTCATTTTTCAAAGTTCGTTTTTTTCGAAAACTAATAGCGTTTACATACACTCATTTGGTACGTATAATCATGTTATCAACCCCGAAACTCAATTTTTCATGCACAACATTGTGTGGGCTAACAAGTTTTTCCCGTCTGTCAGGGTTACTATTCATTAAGCGTTTTTAGAAGGTCTCAAAAATTCGAGTTATTACAGTCTTCCTCTCTAAAAAGGATTTCATCCCGGAATCATTTAAAAAATAGGTGGGGATATCTATTCCTCATTGCATCTTCCAGTTCCCAACTTGACTCTTTAATATTTTGATTTCTCCACAAGATTCTAACCAGCTTCACATTCTTGTTCCTCAACACTTGTTCTTTCTGGTCCATTACCCTTACCGGTTGCTCAACGTAGGTCAGGTCTGGTTGTAAATCTACCTGCTCATACTCTATCACCTGTCGCGCATCGGCATGGTATTTCCTTAACATGGACACGTGGAACACGTTGCGCACTTGTTGTAGATTAGGAGGCAAGGCGAGCTTGTAAGCTAAAGGTCCTATTCTCCTCAAAATCTTAAAGGGTCCTATGAATCTGGGACTCAGCTTCCCTTTCTTTCCGAATCTCATCACTCCTTTCCATGGAGATACCTTCAACAATACTGAATCTCCTACTTCATATTCTCTATCTTTCCTGGTCTGGTCGGTGTCCTTCTTTTGTCTGTCTTGAGCTGCTACCAGTCTCTTCCTAATGAGTCCCACAATCTCCCTGGTTTGATGGACTAACTCGGGTCCTATTATCTTGTGTTCTCCAACCTCATCCCAATATAGGGGAGAGCGGCATCTTCTTCGGTAAAGAGCTTCATACAGAGGTATTCCTATGCTAGCGTGATGGGGTAAGTGGTCATTCCAATTCCCTTTAAAGTCGATGGCACATACTCGCAGCATATCTTCTAGGGTCTGAATAGTCCTTTAGCTTTGCCCATCAGTTTGGGGGTGGTAAGAGGTACTCATATTTAGTCTAGTGCCTACACACTCTTGGATGCTTCTCCAAAATCTGGAATTAAACCTTGGGTCTCTATCTGACACTATGGCAACAGGAACACCGCGTCTCACTACAATTTCCTTCAAGTAAATATCCACTAGATTGTCTACGATGTACCTTTCGTTGATCGGCAGGAAGTGCGCGGACTTGGTCAGTCTATCTATGATGACCCATATGGCATCGTGATTGGTTTTCGTTCTTGGTAGACCGGTCACAAAATCCATGGCTATATGCTCCCATTTCCATTATGGAATCTCCAGGGGCCGTAATAGTCCACTCGGTCGCTGATGTTCATCCTTCACTCTCTAGCATTTCAAGCATTTATTGACCCACTCTGCTACTTCTCTTTTCATGTTAGGCCACCAATAATATTCCTTAAGGTCACGGTACATTTTTGTACTTCCTGGATGGATCGAATATCTGGAGCTATGCCCTTCATGCAGCAACTCATCCTTTAATTCTTGCATATTTGGAATCCAAATTCGGGATGCATACCTCATGATCCCTTTATCATCCATCTCGCATCTGACTTCCTCACTGGTCAATGTTTCTCTTTCTTCATTCATCTTCTTTTCCTGACATATTCAATTAGTTCCGAAACTAGCTAAATCTTAAATAATCCTTCTGTTCCTTTACAAGTTATTCTCACGTCAATTTCCATCTTTTCAAATTCCTTAACTAACTCCTCAGATGTCATCATCATTTTGAGTCTCTCTTATCTACTGAGGGCGTCAGCCACCACATTGGCTTTACCCGGGTGATACAAAATTTCACAGTCGTAGTCCTTAATCAATTCTAACCACCTCCTCTGTCTCATGTTCAGTTCTTTCTGAGTAAAAATATACTTGAGGCTCTTATGGTCTGTGTAAATCTCACATTTCTCACCGTACAAGTAGTACCTCCAAATTTTGAGGGTAAACACTATGGCTGCTAACTCTAGATCGTGTGTTGGGTACCTGATCTCATATTCCTTCAACTACCGAGTGGCATACGCAATAACCTTTCCGTGCTACATAAGCACACATCCTAGTCCTTTGTGCGAGGCGCCGTTGTATATCACAAACTCTCCCTTTCCATCGGGAAGAGTGAGCACTGGTGCTGACACCAGCCTCCTTTTTAGTTCCTGAAAGCTTTCCTCACATTTCTCTGTCCATATGAACTTTTCCGTTTTACGGGTAAGTCTAGTCAATGGGCCGGCTATCTTGGCAAAGTCTTGCATGAATCTCCGGTAATATCCTGCTAAACTCACAAAAATCCTAACCTTGGTTGGGGTAGTCGGTCTTTCCCAATTGGATACCGCCTCTATCTTGGCGGGGTCGACTAAAACTCCTTTGCTACTCACCACATGTCCTAAGAACTGAACTTCCTTTAACCAAAACTCGCATTTCGAGAACTTGGCATATAATTTCTCATTCCTCAAGATTTCTAAGACTATCCTCAAATGTTCTGCATGTTCTTGCTCTGTCTTTGAGTAGATTAGAATATCATCTATAAAAACTATCACACATATATCTAGGTACTTTTTGAACACTCTGTTCATCAAATCCATAAAGGCTGCGGGTGTATTGGTTAGCCCAAACGACATGACTAAGAACTCATAGTGTCCATACCTTGTACGAAAGGCAGTCTTGGGTATATCCTCAGGTTTGATTTTCAACTGGTGATATACTATCCTCAAATCTATTTTGGAAAAGTGTACAACACCCTTGAGTTGGTCGAATAGGTCATCAATCCTAGGGAGAGGGTACCTATTCTTGATAGTCAGCTTATTCAATTCCCGGTAGTCCATGCATTATCTCATACTGCCATCCTTTTTCTTTATGAACAGTACTGGCGATCCCCACGGCGACACACTGGGTCTTATCATCCCGCTATCTAATATCTCTTGCAGTTGAGAAGCTAGTTCATTTATCTCAACTGGGACTAGCCTATAAGGGGCCTTGGACACTGGTGCCGTCCCTGGTGCTAGTTTTATAGCAAATTCTATTTTTTTGTCGGGTGGCGATCCTGGTAAGTTCTCTGGAAACACATCCTCGAAGTCATTTACTACGGGTATGTCCTGTATGTTGGGAACTTCCTTCTTAGTATCCAGCACATAAGCCAAGTAGGCCTCGTTACCTTTCTTTAACAATCTCTTCACCTGAAGCATGGTCAGAAATTTCTGGGTCTGTCGCTGACCTTTGAACACTATTTCATTTCCATTTTACACTCTTAACTTTACTCTCTTTCGCTCACAATCTATTTGCGTTCCATTACTGGATAACCAATCCATTCCTAAGATTATATCGAATTCTCCTAACACAAATGAGATTAAGTCAACCTCAAAGACTTTCCCTTCTAATTTCAACTTGCATTTAGGGTGTACTTGATTTACAGGTATTATCTCTCGGTTTGCTATTTCCACTTGTAATTTTTCACATAAGGGTATGGCTTTAAGTTTTAAAATCTTAGCAAAATCTTGAGAAATAAAAGACTTGGTCTCTCCACAATTAAATAGGACATTTGCATGTTCGGAATTTAACAGAAGGGTACCTGCTATCACGTCAGTGTTCCGGACTGTGTCCTGAACGGTCATGTTAAAAGTCCTAGTAGTCGGGGGCCGGTTGGATGCAGCTCTGCTCATCCCCGATGCTGGGGGCTTTAATGTCGGGAAATCCTTTCTCATGTGCCCTACCTTCCCACATTGTAAAAACAACACGTTGTGTAATAGCCGGGAAAATTATGTGAATATTATATGCTAAATAAATAAATATTATGTGTTTTATAAATTTAAAGTAATTGTTGCTATGATATGAGATGTTATAACTGTTATGTGTGTTTCTGTGCGGGCCAGAAAATTTTTCGATTGATTAAAATATGTTTAAACTTTAATTATATGAACTTATCTGCAATCGGGACGCGTATTTATCAGCGTCTTTATTAAGATACCTGTTTTATTTGATTTTATGCACGTTTGAATGTATTTTACGTGTTTTCGGGATTTTCTGGTAATTTAGGGATCGTTTCCGTTTTTCAAAAATCAACGAATCGGGACCCCACCGGGACGACAAACCCCACAAAATCCGTGTTTTTATTTTTATAAAATTATGTGTATTTCAAATACCCGTATCTTTGCATTTTCGAATTATTCACAATTTTTGGGGAATTTTGATGTAAAATTTATATTTTATCGCTTTTAAAATTATTCCCCCTAATTATCATTCTGGGGCTTAATTATTTTAATTATGGGAATAAAAACACCCTAAATTGATTTTGGGGTATTTATTTTTCAGAAAATATAAATAGCCCATTAATCCTTTTATTTCATTTTATTTTTCATTAAAAACCAAAAATCAAGAAAAATTTTGGGGGTAAATTTCTTCAAGAACAAAGAATCAGTGATTTTGGGAGTTGTAGGAATCCTCTGTTGATGCTCTTGTAACCAAAACGATCCTTGTTTCAAGCCCGATCTTTTGATACCAGAATCACGATCTGAGGTTAGGTAAATTGAAAAATCGATTTTGTGTTCTTGAGGCTTGATTTCATTTTTGATTTAGAATAATTTTTGATTGATTCTGATGTTATAGATAGCTTTAACTTGATTCAACGAGTCGATTAATGTATAAATTTGCATCGTTTTAGTTCGAAATCGGGTTAGCCGAGTTTTGGGTTTTTACATTTTTTTATTTTGATTTTCTGGAGTTGTTGATTTTCTGATGTTTGTGAGATTATGAATCGTTTGAGTATGAAATTAGCTTCGTTTTTGCATTGGAATCGTTCGATTTGGTACAGGAATGGCGAAGTTGGGTGTTTGGCCGGATTATGCTTGAGTCTGCCGGTTTCTATGGAGGTTGTGGCCGGAAAAATCACTCCAGTGAGTGATTGGTGTTGCAGAGGTTGTCGTTGTGTTGCTGCAGAAATTTCGAGTTGAATTGGGGAAAAAACGCAAAGGGGGCGATTGTTTTGGTACCGATCAGGGTGGCCGAATTTTTCCGAGGTTGCCGGAAAAAGTCACCGGATTCTGGGTTTTCCAGAATTCCGGTTGACTGTTCTTGGCGACCGGAAAATTTCTTGTCGACCCGTTTTATTTGTTTACCCGACCCGGTTTTGATTCTGTTTCCCATAGTTAAAAACCTGAAAATCTGTTTGTGGCCTTTTTCTTTTATTAATAAATCAAAATTCATTTTTTTGTTTTTAAAAATTATTTATTTTAATTTCAAAAATCATTTACTTATCATTTATAATTCTAATTTTTTTTTTATTTTCTTAATTATTTTAAATTCCTTTCTTTAATTATTTTCAAAAATACAATTTGATTTAATTATTTATAATTTATTTTAGTTAATTATTTATGAATTCAGTTAATTGGTTAAAAATCAATTAATCAATTAATTTTATGTATAAATAGTTAAATAAATGTAATTTTTTTATAATTAATTCAAATAATTCCTAAAAAATATTTTAAGGTTTTAAAATTATATTTTGGTATTTAAAAATTAATAAATATTATTATTAATTGATTTAAATTTATTTATTTCTTATTTTATTCATAATAATTAAACCGTTTGTCCGTTTAATACGAAACGAACGTGTACAGACTCAGAAAAATATTGCGCTTGCAATAAAAATACTTTTGAGTCCTAATTTCTTTTGTATTTCAATGTTATTTGATTTGTGTATCAGCTTGAGTCGGTAATTGATCGGTAGATATTATTATTGGCCTGACTTTCATTCTGAACGCACTGAGAACTATCTTTCAACGATCTGATCTATGTATTACATGAATTATGTGATTACGTGTTGTACGAATGCCATGATTACATGCTATATGATATGCATGCTATCTGTTTACAGCTTTAAAATACCATGCTTAGTTATAAACGATCGGGTAGATGTCAAGACGTATAGTTACGTCGATTGAGTTTGGTTCTGTCAATTAAGATAATTCTTTTGTTTATAGAATCGAGTAGCAAGGAGTGTTAGACGGAGATAGTAGCCAGCAGCTATAAGCAGCGTTATAGAGAAAGGTTATTGAGCATACCAGGCAAGTACCCATAACTTCACTTATCGTTCAAGTGACGTTTATTTCGAATCATATTATGCAAGTACCTATATCTTCATTTATCATTCAATTGATATTGACTCTGAACTTTATTCTTTTAATTTCCATACTATTCTAAGTTCAGAATAGTTAAATGTTTTATATTTCACTATAAATTACTCTATACAGTGGAACATTGAACTGAGATTAGCGAATAACTAATTGTTCTAGTTATTTCCCCATCGATTGTTGAGATAACTCTGGACCATGAGAAATGGAGGGTTATATGGTTAAGGATGTCCTTTGATTCGGCTCATTTGATCAAAATGTTTTATGGATTGGATGAATGCGTAAGTGACCGAGATGGACGGTCCAGCGGAGGGCTATTTCTATGTGTTGTATGAAATATTATGACACCATTTTTGCCACAGGCAGGTATGTTGCCTTTTTATTTGAGTACTCGTGTTTTGGGGACATGTTTTTATGAATCATGACCTTGTGCTATCACACGGGCTGATCAGCATGTGATAGTACGTCCGTCGGAGTTAGATTCCAATCTAAAAATTATCGTTTATTGTTGTAGCTTGTGAAGCTTTTATTATTGATCAAATATTACTGATTTTATCCTGTTGTTCAGTTATTATCAGAATGTGGTTTATCATTGCAAGCACATTTTATACTGCTTGCTGAGCATTTTTTTCGCTCATACTTGTTTATCCATCTAATCTTTCAGCTAAACCGGAGCAGGCTTGAATTCCAGGTTTGAATAGAGGTCAAGTGCTTGTAAATAGTTTGGTGTGCTTTCCAGGTAGATATTTTGGGACACTTGAATAGTATAAAGGTTTGTAATAATATTTGGATAAATTGTAAAACTATTTAGACTTATGGTTTGTAATAACATTTGGTTTGTATTAGTGTCTGTTCCATACTATAACCTGTGATCGATCCAGTGCATGCAAGGGGTCATATTTAGTATATTATTCCGCTATGATTATTTTATTTTGGTTTATTGGCGAGTGATCCCCAAATCTAGACCCCGGGTTTGGAGGGCGTCACAGGTTGGTATCAGAGCTACAAGTTATGGTCACTGAAACAGGCATAGGATTGTCATAATGAGTCATAGGAAGATCACATATGATAGGCGCGTGTAGTTTAGCTCTTATAGGGTTAAATTTAGGTTATTGGATTGGGTTATAGTTAAGTTATTTAGGTTTCCTGTTTTGCGTTTAGCCTTAGGCCTTGTGTCATTGCCCTGCTATTTTGTTGGTTATTTGAGATTTCAAGCAAGGATTTAAAAGGTTTGGATAATTCGGAGTAAATTTTCTTTGTGTTATTATTCTCGAGATAATAAGCAGGATTATGTGATAATCATGTCGCTTGTGTTAATATGGTAGCAAGTTTATGATATTTTGAGACGGAATAATGTTTGAGAATTTTGATATGTTAAGGGAATAACATATTTGACACAATGCTTGACAGATTATTATATAAGTTGCTTGTTTTCTTATCAGAATAATGGCACCAAAGAGAAGGAATAATTCTGGAGAGGATCGTACCGAGAGTCGGATGGATCCAGCGATTGTCCAGATGTTGGGACTGATGCAACAGCAGATGTTACATCTTACGCAGCAGCAACAACAGCAGCAATAAGCAGCAGCACCACCTGCAGTGACTTTTAAGCAGTTTCAAGCAGTAAAGCCACCCGAGTTCAAGGGAAGTGCTGATCCCGTAGAAGCCAATGCATGGCTCAAGGAGATGGAAAAGGCTTTTGAATTAGTCGGAACAGGGACTGAACAGAAGACCAAGTTTGCAAGCTACTTTCTGAAGGGCGAGGCGAACTATAGGTGGGAATCCACACGAGCATTGGAAGGAGGTGAGTTTATAACTTGGGAGAGATTCACAGAGCTGTTCCTGGAAAAGTATTTCCCGAGGTATATGAAGAATCAAATGGAGATTAAGTTCTTGAACCTGACCCAGGGTGATCTTACTGTGGCTGAGTACGAGGCTAAGTTTACTGAGTTAGCAAGGTTTGTGCCAGACCAGGTTGATACAGATGAGAAGAAAGCAAGAAGGTTTGAACAGGGTTTAAAGTTTTGGATTCAGAATAGAGTGGACATGTTTGAATTGACTTCATATGTGGCAGTGGTTCAGAAAGTAATGGTGATCGAAAGTAAAAGTGACATGTCTCAGAAAGGAAAGGATGGGAAGAAAAGGAAGGTAGAAACCTCAGAAGGAGGTTAGCAGCAAGGTAATTTTCAGGGTCGTTTCAGCAAAAGGCCAGAATTTCAGGGTAATAGGAATGTGGGACTCAGAAGACCACAATCAGGGAATGGAGGACAAGGCAACCATTTTCAGAATTCAAGTCAGCAGAGGCCCAATCGTCCACCAGTACCAGATTGCCAGTTTTATGGTAGAAAGCACTTTGGGAATTGTAAT
Source organism: Apium graveolens (assembly GCF_009905375.1). Taxonomy (NCBI): domain Eukaryota; kingdom Viridiplantae; phylum Streptophyta; class Magnoliopsida; order Apiales; family Apiaceae; genus Apium; species Apium graveolens. Next base: position 61,615,006 of record NC_133647.1, read on the forward strand.
GCTAATGTGACGTGTTTCAAGTGCGGTAGGAAGGGACACTTTGCTAATATATGTCAGAATCTGACTCAAGGTCAGAATTTGGGAACTGGTTGTTATAAGTGTGGGAAGCCAGGGCATATTTCCAGGAATTGCCCTACGCAAGGTACGACGAGTAACACACCAAGGCTTACAGGTGCTCCATCTCAGAATGTGCCAAGGATTGAAGGACCACCAGCAAAGGACCAGCCCAAGGCCAGGACATTCAATATGACTATGAAGGATGCTGTTCAGAGTTCAGACGTGGTTGCAGGTACGCTTCCAGTCAACTCCATAGATGCTAAAGTTTTATTTGATTCTGGAGCTACAAGGTCATTTATTTCTCAAAGTTTTGTCGATAAGCTGCATTGTGAAGTTAAGTTATTAGAATAAGCACTAATGATTAGCTAATAAGAATCAAGTGTTCGTTGACCGAGTGTGCCCGATGTGTGATATTGAGGTAGGAGGACGTCATTTCTATGCCAACTTGATACCTTTTAAGTTGGGAGAATTTGATGTTATTTTAGGAATGGATTGGTTGTCAGAAAATAACGCTCAGATTGATTGTAAGAATAGGAAAGTAAGACTTCAGACCTTGGATAGTAAGAAGAAGGTGATATTTCAGGGGAATAAGCAAGAGAAAAAGTTCTTAACGATCGCTCAAGTGAAGAAGTTATTGCGCCAGAATTGTGAAGCGTATTTGGCCCATGTGGTAGACACCAGCAAAGAAGTTCCAGCACTAGAAGTGATTCCAGTTGTCAATAAATTTCCAGATGTTTTTCCCGAAGATCTACCAGGATTACCTCCCGATAGAGAAATTGAGTTTGCAATTGATCTAGCACCCGGAACAGAACCAGTTTCTAAAGCTCCGTACCGGATGTCACCAGTGGAAATGAAAGAATTGGCAATTCAGCTGCAAGATCTTTTGGAGAAAGGAGTTATAAGACCCAGTGTATCCCCATGGGGCACACCAGTACTGTTTGTCAAGAAGAAGGATGGGAGTATGCGACTGTGTATCGACTATCGAGAACTGAATAAGCTAACCATTAAGAACAAGTACCCGTTGCCGAGGATCGATGATTTGTTTGACCAATTGAGGGGCGCTGTATGGTTTTCTAAGATAGATTTAAGATCCGGATATCATCAACTGAAGATCAAGCCTGAAGACATTCCGAAAACCACATTTAGAACCAGATATGGGCATTATGAGTTTCTAGTGATGGCATTTGGATTAACCAACGCACCAGCAGCTTTCATGGATCTGATGAATCGAGTATTCAAGAAATATTTGGATAAATTCATGATCGTGTTCATAGACGACATTCTGATCTATTCCAAAACAAAAGAGGAGCACGCAGCGCATTTGAGGATAGTTCTGGAGATACTGCGATAGGAGAAATTATACGCAAAGTTTTCCAAGTGTAAATTTTGGTTAAAAAAAGTACGATTTCTTGGGCACGTGATTAGCAATAAAGGAGTGGAAGTGGATCCAGCGAAGATTGAAGCCATAATCAACTGGGAGAGGCCAAAAACACCAACAGAAGTACGAAGTTTCATGGGATTGGCAGGTTACTATAGAAGATTTGTTCAAGATTTCGCAAAGATAGCTACGCCGTTGACAAAGCTCACCAGAAAGAACCAGAAATTTGAATGTGACGACAAATGCGAAGAAAGTTTTCAAGAATTAAAGAATAGATTAGAATCTTCTCCAGTGCTAGTCTTGCCAGATGATCAAGGAAATTTTGTGATCTATAGTGACACGCCATATAAAGGATTGGGATGTGTTTTGATGCAGCACTATAAAGTGATAGCCTACGCTTCAAGATAGTTAAAACCACATGAAGAAAAGTATCCAACTCATGATCTGGAATTGGCAGCTATAGTGTTTGCATTGAAAATTTGGAGGCATTATCTTCATGGAGAAAAGTGCGAGATCTACACGGACCACAAGAGTTTGAAGTATATCTTCACCCAGAAGGAATTGAACATGAGGCAGAGAAGATGGCTAGAACTAATCAAGGACTACGATTGTACTATCAATTATCATCCAGGCAAAGCAAATGTGGTGGCCGACGCTCTGAGCCGAAAAGAAAGGTTAAACATGATAACTTCATCCGAGGAATTGATCAAGGAATTTGAAAAGCTAGAATTAGAGGCCAATATCCCAAGTATGTCTTCAGAGGTATTGTGTGCAATGTCTTTTCAACCAGAGCTATTAGAGAAGATAATAAGATGTCAGGAAGAAATCAAGAGCCATGAACGAGACAGTTTGACAGGTAAAGAGTTAGGGAGTCAAAAGGATGATAAAGGAATATTAAAATTTTCTTCCAGAATATGGATACCCAACGTAGCCGAGCTGAAAGATGAAATTCTCCGAGACGCTCACAACTCTAGATACTCAATTCATCCCGGAAGTACGAAGATGTACAAAGACTTAAGAGAAAACTTTTGGTGGCCAAGCATGAAGAAGGAAATTGCAGAATGGGTAAGTAAGTGTTATACTTGCCAGCGAGTTAAAGCGGAACATCAAAGGCCCAGTGGACTAATATAACCATTGGATATTCCAGAATGGAAATGGGAGCATATTGCAATGGATTTCGTAGTTGGATTACCGAGAACCAGGGCAAACCATGATGCTATTTGGGTTATTATCGACAGATTAATGAAATCAGCGCATTTTCTTCCTATCAACGAGAGATTCTCAATGGATAAATTGGTTCGGTTATATCTTAAGGAAATTGTGACCCGACATGGAGTTCCAGTATCCATAGTTTCAGACAGAGATCCTCGATTTAATTCAAGATTTTGGAGAAGTTTTCAAGATTGTCTCGAAATGAAGCTGAACATGAGTACCGCATATTATCCGCAGACAGACGGTCAAAGTGAAAGGATAATTCAGACTATCGAAGATATGCTAAGGGTATGTGCACTAGATTTTGAAGGAAGTTGGGACGAACATTTGCCATTAGTTGAATTCTCCTACAACAACAATTATCATGCCAGTATTGGGATGCCGCCTTACGAAGCTTTGTATGGGAGAAGATGCAGATCTCCAATTTGTTGGGAAAAAGTTGGTGAGAGAAAGATTTTGAGTCCAGAATTTATCCAGCAGACGAAAGAGAAAATCGAACTCATTCGGAAACGATTAGTAGCAGCTCAAGATCGTCAATGCAAATATGCTGATCCGGCTAGAAAGGATATGGAATTTGAAGTTGGTGAAGCAGTGCTATTAAAGGTTTCGCCTTGGAAAGGTTTATCAAGATTTGGAAAGAAAGGAAAGCTGAGTCCGCCTTATGTTGGCCCTTTTGAGATTTTGAAGTGTGTGGGAAAGGTTGCTTATGAATTAGCGTTACCACCTCACATGCAACATATCCACAACATGTTCCACGTGTCAATGTTGAAGCATTATCTGCCTGATTCAAATCAGTGATAGAATATGAGCCAATCGAGATTCAGCCAGATTTATCTTTTGTAGAACAACCAGTGCAGATTTTAGATAAGAAAGAAAGAGTGCTTAGGAATAAGTCTGTATATTTAGTGCGAGTCTTGTGGAGGAATCCCAAGTTCGAAGAGTCGACTTGGGAATTGGAAAGCGAAATGCGATCCAAGTATCCTCATTTGTTTTCTTAGGCTGATTCTGAGGACAAAATCCTGTTAAGGGGTGAAAATGTAATAACCGGGAAAATTATGTGAATATTATATGCTAAATAAATAAATATTATATGTTTTATAAATTTAAAGTAATTGTTGCTATGATATGAGATGTTATAAATGTTATGTGTGTTTCTATGCGGGCCAGAAATTTTTTTGATTGATTTAAATATGTTTAAACTGCAATTATATGAACTTATCTGCAATCGGGACGCGTATTTATCAGCGTCTTTATTAAGATACCTGTTTTATTTGATTTTATGCACGTTTGAATGTATTTTACGTGTTTTCGGGATTTTCTAGTAATTTAGAGATCGTTTCCGTTTTTCAAAAATCAACGAACCGGGACCCCACCGGGACGACAAACCCCACAAAATCCGTATTTTTATTTTTATAAAATTATGCGTATTTCAAATACCCCGTATCTTTGCATTTTCGAATTATTCGCAATTTTTGGGGAATTTTGATATAAATTTATATTTTATCGCTTTTAAAATTATTCCCCCCTAATTATCATTCTGGGGCTTAATTATTTTAATTCTGGGAATAAAAACACCCTAAATTGATTTTAGGGTATTTATTTTTCAGAAAATATAAATAGCCCATTAATCCTTTTATTTCATTTTATTTTTCTTTAAAAACCAAAAATCAAGAAAAATTTTGGGGGTAAATTTCTTCAAGAACAAAGAATCAGTGATTTTGGGAGTTGTAGGAATCCTCTGTTGATGCTCTTGTAACCAAAACGATCCTTGTTTTAAGCCCGATCTTTTGATACAAGAATCACGATCTGAGGTTAGGTAAATTGAAAAATCGATTTTGTGTTCTTGAGGCTTGAATTCATTTTTGATTTAGAATGATTTTTGATTGATTCTGATGTTATATATAGCTTTAACGTGATTCAACGAGTTGATTAATGTATAAATTTGCATCGTTTTAGTTCGAAATCGGGTTAGCCGAGTTTTGGGTTTTTACATTTTTTTATTTTGATTTTCTGGAGTTGTTGATTTTCTGATGTTTGTGAGATTATGAATCGTTTGAGTATGAAATTAGCTTCGTTTTTGCATTGGAATCATTCGATTTGGTACAGGAATGGCGAAGTTGGGTGTTTGGCCGGATTATGCTTGAGTCGGCCGGTTTCTATGGAGGTTATGGCCGGAAAAATCACTCCAGTGAGTGATTGGTGTTGCAGAGGTTGTCGTTGTGTTGCTGCAGAAATTTCGAGTTGAATTGGGGAAAAAAACGCAAAGGGGGCGATTGTTTTGGTACCGATCAGGGTGGCCGGATTTTTCCGAGGTTGCCGGAAAAAGTCATCGGATTCTGGGTTTTCCAGAATTCCGGTTGACTGTTCTTGGCGACCGGAAAATTTCTTGTCGACCCGTTTTATTTGTTTACCCGACCCGGTTTCAATTCTGTTTCCCATAGTTAAAAACCTGAAAATCTGTTTGTGGCCTTTTTCTTTTATAAATAAATCAAAATTCATTTTTGTGTTTTTAAAAATTATTTATTTTAATTTCAAAAATCATTTACTTATCATTTATAATTCTAAAAAAAAAATTATTTTCTTAATTTATTTTAAATTCCTAAAATTGTTTTCTTTAATTATTTTCAAAAATACAATTTGATTTAATTATTTATAATTTATTTTAGTTAATTATTTATGAATTCAATTAATTGGTTAAAAATCAATTAATCAATTAATTTTATGTATAAATAGTTAAATAAATGTAAATTATTTATAATTAATTCAAATAATTCCTAAAAAATATTTTAAGGTTTTAAAAATTATATTTTGGTATTTAAAAATCAATTAATATAATTATTAATTGATTTAAATCTATTTATTTTTTATTTTATTCATAATAATTAAACCGTTTGTCCGTTTAATACGGAACGAACGTGTACAGACTAAGAAAAATATTGCGCTTTCAATAAAAATACTTTTGAGTCCTAGTTTCTTTTGTATTTCAATGTTATTTGATTTGTGTATCAGATTGAGTCGGTAATTGATCGGTAGATATTATTATTGACCTGACTTTCATTCTGAACGCACTGAGACCTATATTTCAACGATCTGATCTATGTATTACATGAATTATGTGATTACGTGTTCTACGAATGCCATGATTATATGCTATATGATATGCATGCTATCTGTTTACAGCTTTAAAATGCCATGGTTAGTTATAAACGATCGGGTAGATGTCAAGACGTATAGTTATGTCGATTGAGTTTGGTTCTGTCAATTAAGATAGTTCTTTTGTTTATAGAATCGAGTAGCAAGGAGTGCAGTCAAGTGTTAGACGGAGATAGTAGCCAGTAGCTATAAGCAGAGTTATAGAAAAATGTTATTGAGCATACCAGGCAAGTACCCCTGACTTTACTTATCGTTCAAGTGACGTTTATTTCGAATCATATTAGGCAAGTACCTATATCTTCATTTATCATTCAATTGATATTGACTCTGAACTTTATTCTTTCAATTTCCATACTATTCTAAGTTTAGAATAGTTAAACGTTTTATATTTCGCTATTAATTACTCTATACAGTGGAATATTGAATTGAGATTAGCGAATAACTAATTGTTCTAGTTATTTCTCCATCAATTTTTGAGATAACTCTGGACCATGAGAAATGGAGGGTTATATGGTTAAGGATGTCCTTTGATTCGACTCCTTTGATCAAGATGTTTTATGGATTGGATGAATGCGTAAGTGACCGGGACGGACGGTCCAGCGGAGGGTTATTTCTATGTCATAAAAATATTATGACACCATTTTTGCCACAGGCAGGTATATTGCCTTTTTATTTGAGTACTCGTGTTTTGGGGACATATTTTTATGAATCATGACCTTGTGCTATCACACGGGCTGATCAGCATGTGATAGTACGTCCGTCGGAGTTAGATTCCAATCTAAAAATTATCGTTTATTGTTGATAGCTTGTGAAGCTTTTATTATTGATCAAATATTACTGATTTTATCCTGTTGTTCAGTTATTATCAGAATGTGGTTTATCATTGCAAGCACATTTTATACTGCTTGCTGAGCATTTCTTTCGCTCATACTTGTTTATCCATCTAATCTTTTAGCTAAACCGGAGCAGGCTTGAATTCCAGGTTTGAATAGAGGTCAAGTGCTTGTAAATAGTTTGGTGTGTTTTCCAGGTAGATAGTTTGGGATGCTTGAATAGTATAAAGGTTTGTAATAATATTTGGATAAATTGTAAAACTATTTAGACTTATGGTTTGTAATAACATTTGGTTTGTATTAGTGCCTATTTCATACTATAACCTGTGATCGATCCAGTGCATGCAAGGGGTTATATTTAGTATATTATTCCGCTGTGATTATCTTATTTTGGTTTATTGGTGAGTGACCCCCAAATCTAGACCCCGGGTTTGGAGGGCGTCACACGTTGAGTCGGGGGCAGTTGAGGGCAAGGTGTCCGAGTTGATCGTACCTGTAGCATTTCAGAGGGGCTCTCTCCTGGTTGCACACTCCAAGGTGTCCTTTTCCACATGTTAGACATTCTGGTATTGGGGCTCGGGGTTGTCTATGAAACATTTCCCTAGATTATCCGCTGCCCTAGCCAACACTCTGAATTGGGGCCTTTCTAAATTCGGGGCCTCTCGTAGGTTGGGACACCACTCCCTTGACAAACCTGCTTGGAAGGCTACTGTTCCCGGTTCCTCTTCCTCCGCCTTGACTCCCTATCTTCCTTTTCCTATTTTCCTTTTCCTTCAAACTTTGTTCACTACCAGCTTCAACAATCGAGGCTTTCTGCACTAAGGTGGTATAATCTGTCAGCTCTAGTACTGCCACTCGGTTCTGGATCCACTGTTTCAGACCAAGCTGAAACCTTCGCGCTTTCTTCTCCTCAGTATTCACAAACTCTGGCACAAATAATGATAACTCAGTAAACTTGGCCTCATACTCCGCCACAGTCATGTTATCTTGTTTCAGCTCTAGAAACTTAATCTCCATCTGAGTCTCCATAAACCTAGGGAAATACTTGTCTAAGAACAATCGGATAAACCTATCCCATGGAATCACATTATTAGTCTCGAGGTTTCGTTTGGACTCCCACCAGTAGTTAGCCTCCCATTTCAGCATGTAAGAGGCAAAAATGGTCTTGTGCCGTTCTTCCACACCTAGTATTTCGAAGGACTTTTCTATTTTTTTGAGCCAGGCCCGTGCCTCAACGGGGTCGGCAGATCCTAGAAACTCTGGGGGTTTGAGGGATTTGAACGTCCTGAAGGCAGTGGTCGCAGTCCGTTGGTCAATATGCGACTGTGGTGGAATGGGCTGTTGGTTCACATTTGCTCTCAAAAGTTCCATAAACTCATTCATGGGCTTCCTCCCTAATGGGTATTCTCAGCCTCTTCTTCTATATATTCTTCCTCATCATACTCATTAAAGTCTAGATCTTCTTCACTTTCCTCATTCACTATGTGGTCAGGTCCATTTCGTTGTTGGTTAACAGATTCTGTGGGCCGTGCCCTAGTTCCTCTTCTACGGGGTGGCATCGTTCTGATAATGACAATATGTCAATATAGTTGCAATTTTTTTTACATTTGGATTAATTTATTCATAGGTAAGCATGTCATATATTATCTAGCATGTCTTTATAAAGTGCAGTAAATATGGACATTAATTTCTTAATAACTGCTAGATATATACCATAGGGTCTCCCAGATTATATCTTGGGACAAAACAACCTTCCGAGTTCATACATGATTCTGAATATAATATACCAACTACTTGGTCCTGAATACTGAAATACAAATACATACACTGGGTACCCTGAAGGGCTAGGAATGCTATCTACTACCAGCTATCCTAACAAAATTGGTGACAAGTCACCCAGCCCATTACAAGGTCCATAAGTAGTCACTAGTCTCTCAGTCACTGTCACTGCGCGTGAGGTCTCGAACCCTCCTCATCACTCCTGCCAACATCAGTTCTGCATCAACTACTGGAATGTATCCTCCCATCACTGTTATCCTCATCTGTACTCGGGTACGGAGCTCAATCCCATCAATCTTCCTGCGAGCTAAGGCCGGGGAAGCAGCTCTAAAGTCCCCTGGGTATCCTAGCCTGATGGCTCTCTCTGCGGTCAGCGCCTGTTGTAGCTCCACAATGCGGGAAGATGCCTCGGTGATCTCAGCATTAAGCTGAGCCACTACCCAGTCATGCACTTCTAAATGTGTGGTCGCTGGGGGTGGTAGAGGTGAGTCAGGGTCACTGGAGGATATGTCATGAACCTCGTAGGTCTGTGCATCCATCTCATTATCCTCATTCTCATCAGTGTAGGGCAAAGGGCTCAGCATCCCTGGGTGAGGTGTAGGAGGGTGAACGGTCGTGAGAGGGTACATCTCTATATCTGTCCAGTCTACGCCATCGCCCTGAGGCATCTTAACATCATCAACTATGGGGGCAGGGAAACAGTCTCCTCCTTCGGGGGATCCTCAATAGGGTCATCATCTGAGTCATTAATGGGTGGATCCTCTGACTCGGGAGTAGGGTCACGCTCAGGGGCCATAATATCATCAACAGGGTCAACCTCCCCCATAGGCTCCACTGGTACCTGACACAATAGGCAAGGTGTTACTAACTTAGAGTCGGAATTCTCTTGAGGGTAAAACTGTCAAGACTACCCATGTAGCCCGACAACGAACTCAACTTGAGCTCTAATTGATTATTATTATTATTCTTATGTCTACGTATTTTATATCCTATCGTTTCCAAGATTTGATAACCTAAGGCTCTGATACCATTTCTGTGGCGCCCCAAAATCCGGGGTCAGGGATCTAGGAGACCATGCCATCTTGATGCTATATAACACTTATCTCATATCACAATACAGAAATACTCACACCTTTACGACCCCACACTTATCACACACACACACACTTATAGGTTATTGTCTTGGAAACGAACCATTCATTACTAGAGTAAATCAATCCACATAGTGATAATTATTACAACCCAAAAGTAATTAAGTCTTACAGCAGAAATAACCTTTAAGTAAGGTTAGTTCGTCGTCCAAATATTATTTTATTATTTATTATCTTACATAAGTCATACTTGTAAATAAGCCGGACAAAAAATAACTGAAAAGCAATCCAACTTATTCGATCTACCTGAGGTACAACACCAAACATCCTACAGAATAGCTGGTCGTTTCCTACCGGTTTCCTGGCTGTGAGTTTCATGATAGGCATCTTGATTCACTATTGTGTTGTGTCAATTTAAGAAAACAAGTGTGAGCTATAATGCCCAACATAAAAATGTACAGTATGAAATGACTGTATGATAAAATCAAGTATAATACCATATATGATAAATGTGTTTTATTCAAAGGACCTTTTCTACGATGATCAGTTGTACTACGGATAATTAGTACCTTTTCTACTAGTCAAAGGACGACACCTTCGTATTTCGGTTATCACCCTTGCCGCATACGGGCTATGTGTCCTCATTTCGGGTATACACACACTTCGCAGGTCCTTAGGTACATATAGTACCGTCTCCTACGGTACCAGCAGTCTACCCAATACACGTAGTACTTGGATCCTACCCCTCCTTTGTCCTTTCGGAAATCCTATCACATACTTGGAATCATCAAAGTATGTCGAAATTCCCCAAACATTTTGCTTGTTGATGGGTACAAATCGTCTCATATGTATATATATATATATGAACTTCCGAGAATTTTTGGAGGAAATACTAAGAATGTGAGTTGACCGTTGTCAACAGATAAATAAATGAGGGGGTTTCTTTTGAAACTATATTAAAAATATTTAAAATATGTCGAGATAATATTCATCGACGATCTGGAATTATTCGAATGATTTACTAGAACTTCCGAAAGTATTTTAAATCAGGTTTTATGATCTTTATATCATATAAATCATTTAATAAATAATTAATAATTAAATTATAATTATTAAATAATTAAACCTCGAACAATTATATTTTAAAAGAATATTTGAAAGAATATTCCTTAACTAATTTATGTTTATATAATTAAAGCAATCTTTAATAATTAATTGTGTTTAAAATAAATAATCATTTGAGAATAAATCTCCTATATTAAATGAATAAATGAAATAATATTCATTATTCGAGTAATTAAATATAGTTGAGGGAATACGATCATTGGAAATCATTTTAATAAAGTTCGAGGTATTTAATGTTTCACAAGTGGACGTCGAGTCCCTTGGAATAAAATAACTGCGGACTTTAATCGTCCAAAACATCACCGGAATGATTCTCGGGTTTTCATTTTAAAAATCCGACCGACTCTCGGTTTTTATAATTATACATCACACTCATGGTGGCGTTAAACATTCTACGATATATACATATCGTACAACATCGCTATATAAATGCGAAAAATCAAATACTTAGTATCATGGCAAGCATGGCATTTATGCAAAAGATAATAAAATAATCTTTTCACAACACAACTGTATATGGATTTGGGTTCATAAACTTGCCTGGGTATTTCGAGGTGGAGGATGCTCTAGGGTCCGCTCGAAATTCTATAACCATAAACATAAACCGTTTCGTTAGATCCCGTTCTTATTTACGGCGACTCGTACTTATATGCTACTTTTTATTTATTATCTCAACTTATTTTACCATTATTATTCCTTTAAGTACTTATTCATGTCACGGTCACTTTCTTTTCGAAGTACCTTAGGTCCGTTTACATTTTCATCGTCGGCGCTGCTTATGATTTCTAACGGTTTTCTAATCTTGCGGTCTTGGTTCTAATATTTTTATAAAATTGAAAAATCCTTATTTTCACTTGAAATTTTTATAGAATTTAAGGAACTCTATTTAATACTCTATTTAAGAATTTCATGATTTATGAATATTTTTAAGTTGATCATTTCTATTTTCAAAATTCATAATTTGTAGCAGTTTTTGTCGCGTAATTCACTTTTACTAAAACGGTCATAACTTTTGATCCGTATATCGGAATTAAGAGATTCAAGCGCCTAAACAATCCTTATAAAATTTTCTATCATAATCAAGTGTTGTTTTTCAAGAAACTACAGTTTATACCTTCGGGACTTTCTGCAGAAATTTTATATTGTGTTTTGTTCATTTTAGCAAGATTACGATTACGATCCGAGTTTCGTTTACGTCTTAAATCTCTATACTACCCCCAAAAATCATCAAATCATCATCCCAACACTAAATTCTCTCAATAAAATCATGTTTTTGAGGCAACAATCATCAACCTTAGAACTAATTAACTAAACATCAAGATTACAACAAATCAACCACTAAAACTAAGTTTATAACTAGGTTTCAAAAGATTCTTGAGCTTAAACCTTAAATAAATATGGGTCAAAGATTTATAACTTTCTTGAAATCTTGAGATGTGTTCTTTATGATGGTGAAGTCTTGGAAGTACTTGGTAGGGTTTTTGGAACCTCGATCAACCATTAAAATCAAGAAACCAAAGAAAATTACTATTCATACTATTCATTATCATCTTTCTTGAATTTATTTCACCCATCAAACCTCAATGAAATGAGATTAAAAATTTATCTTACCTTAGTTTAGGATGTATGAAGCTTGGGAATTAAAGGGGGATTTTTTCCATGACTAGAACTTAGGGTTTTGAATTTGATTTTCTTCTTCTTCTTTTTGGTGAGGGCCGAATGGAAAGAAGGTGAGGAAGAGAGAAAGATTTCTTTGATGCTTCTTGTTGCTTCTATTGAAAGATTTTGTTTTTGTGTATATATCATCCTAAATATTCATATCTAATACATATCTTTGCTAACTTGCACAAATTCAAAGCAAGGTTACTAGCTAAGTACTCCTTTGCACTATTCATGGTTACTATTTGCTAGCTTAGGTGATCATCCCTACCTAGCTTAGGTTACTATTTAGTAACCAATCCATGATTACTTCCTTGACTTGGTTAGTTAGTTTAGTTCATTTGGTTCGATTCATTTATTTATTCATTCACGCGTTTGCTCGGTCGCTTAATCATTTTCATAATGATTTCTCGTAAACGGTTCGCGGTGTAAATCCTTTCGTATACATTCTTTATGTTTTGAAGTATCGTTCTTTGATATAAATCCATACGATTTTTTAATTTGTAATTATATTGTGATTCCCGTATTCCTTGATGGTTCGTAAATACAGTCATTTTTCAAAGTTCGTTTTCTTCGAAAACTAATAACGTTTATATACACTCATTTGGTACGTATAATCATGTTATCAACTTCGAAACTCAATTTCTCATGCACAACATAGTCAGGGTTACTATTCATTAAGCAATTTTACAAGGTCTCAAAAATTTGAGTTATTACAAATCCTGTTTTGATTATTACTGATCAATGTCCTGCTATGAAAGTGTCTGTGCGTGATGCATTTTCTGATGTTAACGGTCTTGTTCGTAGTAAGCATCGTTTATGCATGTGGCATATTATGGAGAAATTTCCAGTTAAGGTAATATAGTGATATTTATTAGTGATTAAAATAAATGTTTTAGTGAATTTTTATATTCCCTTGTGTTTTTCCATGTATCATTGTTCTTCCTTGTTATTAATAAATGAGACATTTATCAATGATTAAAATAATTGTTTCTTGTGTTTTTATTATTTTTTATATTGTATTTAATTTTTTTTTGTTTTTTTAAACAGCTTGGTAATCGATTATGCAAGGAGACAGACTTCATGGAGAAAATGAAAACTTATATCTGGTCATATATTATTAAAACTGAAGAGTTTGAGAGAGGATGAGAGAGAGTTATAAAGGAATTTAATTTAGAAAATAATAAGTGGTTGCAAGATATGTATGCTCTAAAGGCTTCATAGATTCCTGCATTTTTTAGAAATGAGCCAATGTTTAGGTTGCTAAGAACTACTTCAAGATCTGAGAGTGAAAACTCATTTTTGGGTAGTTTCATAAACAAAGAGATACGTTATGTGAATTTTGGTTGCGTTTTGAGTGTGCAATGGACAAGCAAAGGAATGAGACAGTTAGATTGGATCATGAGTCAAATTCAAGTCTTCCTACGACATTATCAAAGTGGTTTATAGAAGATGATGCAACAACTTTGTATACACGTTCTATTTTTTATAAAATTCAGGAAGAAATCCTCGCTTCTTGTTTGGAAATGCAAATTAAGCGTATGAGTGAAGAAGTTGATGGTGTTACTCATTTTGAAATCAGGGATGTGAGGGTAAAATACAAACTTTTTAAGGTTAATCTCTTTTACTATTCTTTTTCTTTTCATCTTTTATTAGTGATTTTTTTTATGTTTAATGATTGGATGTGTTTGTTTTAGTGATTTTTAATTGTATAATTAGTGATTATAATGTTTTCATTATATTTTATGCAGGTTTCTGTTAGTATGAACCATGCTGTATGTTCTTGCAAGAAATTTGTGATGTGTGGTATTATTTGCAGACATGCATTTTGTGGTGTGAAACAAATTGGGGTTACCAAATGTCTAAGAAGCCTTGTTCTTAATCGTTGGATCCAAACTGTTGATAATGGAACTTCATTGAATTTAGATGTGGTAACCAGTGATTAGTTTAAGATGAAACAAGATCTTTATAACTAACCACAATTTGGTTTGATTTTGGCTAAGCAGTTGACAAGGCTGGGGTAGAAATGGATAGACTTGAGCATGTACACAGCACTATAAATAAGTTAAATACATAGTTGGATGCTTATGATGGATCTATTGTCAGTTTTACGAAAAAGGATCATATTGCTGCAATAGTTGGTCAGCAACCTGAAGGAGAAGTGAACATTCTTCCACCTAATGTTTTTAAGAATAAAGGAACTACTTTAAGAGGATGATGATTGATAGGGAAAAATTAATTAACAAATCGAAGAAAAGAAGTCAGAAGTGTGCACTATGTCGCGCAACAACTCATGATGCAAGATGATGTATAAAAAGGAAGAAAGCCAGTGTTGAATAAAATTGATTGTGAACTTCTGTTTAGGCAATTTAAAATTTTGATATATAGATTGTTGAACTTTTTATGGGACGAGTTTAAATTTTGATATATAGATTGTGTACTTGTATATGTTTGTGACTTTCATTATGATATGATATGCTGTATATTGCTATAAATTTTTAGTATTTGAAGAATGGAAAAAGGCAAACTTTTTAATATTAATCTATTCTACTAGGCTGTTACTTTTCACTTTTTATAAGTGATTATTATAATATTTTAGTGATTGGGTTTGTTTTGTTTAGTGATTTTTGGTTGGATAATTAGTGATTATAGTGTGTTTCACTATATTTTGTGCAGGTTTCTGTTAGAAAACATACTTTATGTTCTTGCAAGAGATTTGTGAGTGCTATTTAGATAATTTAAATTTTTTACTTGTATAGATTGTTTAATTTTTACGGGACAAGCTTATATTTTTTGTTGTTATAAAATATATTTGAGTCTTTTATTATGATATGACTTTATGTTAATATAAAATTTATGTCATTTTTATTTTTTATAAAATTTATGTCTTATACAGATAAATGAAATACCATGACTTTATATTAATATTTAGTCAAAACATTATCCAGTAACTCTTTTCCAAAAAAACATTATTCACAGAGAAAATAATTGTAACAAACATAACATATAAATTTTAAATTATAACAATGTATTTACAGAAATATTCATAATATTTGAAATTTGAATCATATCATCATTATTCCGAAACTGAAAGTACTAAAACATTAACACTGCTTCTACTTAAACGTTAATATCACACAGAGATTCCAACTATTTAAATTTACATTTTCCAAAGATAGAACATAATAGAACTAGTCTTTTACAGATTTGTTCTTTGCAGCTTCATCAAATGTACTTGTCAAGTTTTTTGCAAAAGTCACATTTTTTGTTTTTGTAGACTGCTCTTCTCTGTCTTCTTGATTATTGGTCATTCTCTGCTCGTGAGACCGTTGAGAGGATTCAATCACCAAGTTCATTAGCTTATTTGAGGCAACTTTGATATAAAGTTCCTTTCCTTCCTTGATGATTTCCTATCTTGCAAAATTGAGTTGTGATTGTAACGACCGGGAAATTTACGTTATATTATATCATATTTATAATAAAATATGTGTATTAGTATGTCATTTATGTGTGATTATCTGTTAAACCCTAAAGGTTATGTGTTACGTGTATCCCGTGTCATTTCTGTATTTTTAAGGTATTTTTCAGATATTTTATTTCACATTCATAGCTTTCATTTCAAACGTTTTACGACCCAAATAATGATTTTAAATCCAGTATTTCAAATAAAATAATGGGCCTTACTTTTCATCAAACGGCTTTTACAATCGCATTATTCTGAACATCTAGATATTTTATAAATTTTCTCGTTTTACGAAAAATGACTTTTCCGGGCCCCATTGGGTGTTAAAAACCCCACAAAAATCACATTTTTATTTTTATAAAATTATAGGACTTTTATTTATACCATTTCTTTATATTTTTGCATTATTCACAATATTTGGGAAATTTTGGCATATATATTGTATATATAAAATATTTATAAATTAATTTTTAATACCCAAAAATTATAAAAATTAAGGCCAAATATTTTTATTAGATGTACAATTAGCCCCTTAATTTTATTTAGGAGTATTAATTTTGCAACTATAAATACCCTAATTATTATTAATGTAATTAATTAAAAATCAGAAATTCTACAAATTAATCCCAATTTCCAGAAATTAGGGTTGGTGTTCTTGAGATTTAAGCAGCGATTTGATCGTGATTCTGATCTCCAAATCAAGCATGTGAGTAGTCAATCGAAAGCTCTTGATCTCTACTTTCTATTTCAGTCATCAATTTTGTGTTTTATTGCTTTAATTTTCAATTCGTATTTTTAGGGTTTATAGTCGAATTAGGCATTTTTGATTCAGGGGTTATTTGTTGAAATTGATGCTTGTAATAGTTTCCTGTGCTGATTTACAATTGATTTGTGCTATTTATTTGATCAAAAGATTGCTCTAAGTGTTAGTCCTTATATTCAAGTTTATACTAATTTGATTTTAGTTCGTTTTTGATCTTGCACAAAGCTGAGGTTATTGTGGTGATAGGGGATTGATTATAGATGTTTTAAGCTTTATTTTAAGATATAGAACATAATTTTTCATGTACGAAATAGTTGATGTGGTGTTTGGCCGGAAAATTTCTTGATTTGATCGGAGTTTTAGTTACAGGGGTTATTAGGATTAGATAAGGCTATTTTCAGATTCCTGCTGAAATTTTGAATGAAATTGACACTGGAATCGATCCGAACGGTTCCTGGATCCTCTGTAAAAAGCTCGTCGGAGTTACGTTGAAGCTCGCCGGCGTTCGTGGTGGTTCTGGCCGGAGAACGCGACCCAGATAACGATGGTTGCAGAAAACACGACGATTGAGTTCCTGGAAGCATGGGGAATGAAACCCTTCGACTAATTTTATCGTTTCTTTCTGACTTAGCCGGAATCCGGTCGCCAGATTCTGGGTTGTGAAGAACACCGGCGGGTCGTTCTTACAACCCAGACCCGACCCGTTTTCTTTCAATTTTGACCCGGGTTTGATCTTCAATACCCAATTTCATTAACCTGATTTCTGTTTCTGCATTTTAATTATTAATTTATATTTAATAAATCAAAAATTAGTTTTTAATAATTCTAAAAAGTAATTAAAAAATTAGTTTAAATTCTGTAAAATAGTATTAATAATTCCTAAATTATTTTCTTAATTTATAAATTTGAATTTAATTATTTAATTAAGTATTTTATTATGTATTTAATCATTTATCTATTTATTTATTATTTATCAGTTAAGTAAATAATTAATAATTAAGATTTATCGAATATTACGAGAAACGATTCGATAAATAAGGGAATAAAACGGATAACTCGTAATTATACAGGTAACTAAACGATAGGTTCGGTTATTATTATTCGGACGATAGTTAATTATTCGTATAATATAGTAATAATAATTCGTAATAAATAATTAAATACAGATAATTGATTTAAATCGTAACGTGTAATAATAACAGTAATGTTTCGATAATTATATGAGAAATAACTCGTAGAAATACGAGTAGTGGATCGTTGAATTGAATTCTGATTCGGATAATAGTTTATTTATTCGATAGTTATCATATCAGTTGATTGTATCAATTATTTATTTGTAAATAATCGATCTAATCGAATAAATAATGATAAGTTGTCAATATTTGTAATAAATTGTGATTAATCATAATAATTAGGGATTAATTATTTTAAATTATTAAATGATTATTTATTAGTTATTTATTTATTAAATATTTAAAAGTGATTAACTATTTCAATAATTAATCACATAATTTTCAATAAACCATAACTTATTCATTTTAACTCCAAAAATTCTAAAAAAAAATTATTTTTGACTTTGATTTTTCTTAAATAATTATTTAAAAATTATTTTAGGATTTAAAAATTAGCAATAATTATTTATATTAAATAATAAATTGGATTAATAGTGTTTAATTAATAGTAATTAGAACGTTAGTCCGATTTGAGCGAAACGAAAGCCATTTTACTCAGAAAAATGAATTATTTTCATTAAAAATAATATAAAGACCTAATTTCTTCTATAAATTAGTTGACCTTATTGATTGCTTGATTATCAGTCGAAATACGTGCCGAAACGAATCCGAAAAATTCCGGAAAAATGGGAAATGAAGCAGAAGGGGATCCACGGAGCAATCAGCGAGTCGATTTTGATTCTAAAAATTATTTTAACTATAAAAATGATTATGTGCTCATGGGCTTATGTGTATTATGTGATTAATCGAGTCTTACTTGCTTATATGTAATATATGAGTCGGTCATAAGCGTATGGGTAGATAATAGGAACGAAATGAAGTCGATTCAAGATGCAATTGAAGTACAAAATGACTTAACCAGTCTATTTTGCTAACAGAAGCTAAGCCAGCAAGGCAGGTTGAGTAGGTGATAGACGAAAGTGATTTAATTGCAGTAAATCACGCAGAAGGCAAGTTTTTTTCCCCTATTCTACTTTCAGAATAGTAATATTCATTTCGAATTCTTATTACGTTTGTACTCCTTTAATTCCTTTATTAATATTTTAGTTCGATTCTTGAATTATTCTCTTCATTTGAATTCATTATTCATATTCCAATTGTTACTCACAATTATTGATATATTTTGGTGATTAGAATATATCAAAGCATACCGATTTGTTCCGGTTGCTATTCCAGGGACTGGATAATACTACTTTTGGGATTAAGTCTACTTAATCCTAAGGACCGGGACATAACCGGATCCTTGAGATGGGCCGTAGTACCTGGGTGCCCGACGGGATCTATATAGTAAGATATAGATCTGCACTGTATCCTGGCTGATCAGCAGGGTATAGCGGCGAACTTGAGTCCTGTTTAGTTCGTTTGTATTCGCCAGCAATGGCCTTCTTTTTTATTCTTGTGAGGTTATATCTTTGCAGATATATCTGGGTTACAGATTCATTAAATTGATTTAACACTATTTATATGTTGTGGACTTGTTGAGCAATTTTTGGCTCACCCCTTTTGTTGTTATTCACCTTATTGTTTTCAGTTAAGAAGGAATATGAAACCCATCAGGACACGAGTGGTAAAGAAGCGGGTCAAGCCTCGGGATCCTCTCATACCCAAGATGTTGATCCCAATCCAGGAAGAAAGCTTTGAGTTACCCAAGCAGGTGGAGTGTTGATAGATAGTGTGTGTGTTTGAATAAAAGATGAACTTAGTTTAAAATGAATTAGACAATGGTTTGTAATAAAGAGAGTTTGTGAGATTTTAAATGTTTGTTTGTAATAAAGATGGTTTGTGAGATTTTAAATGTTGGTTTGTAATAAAAGTAGTTAGTGGTTCTTTTTTCATACTTCAACCTAAAAAGGTCCTGGTTAGTATTAAAGGGGTTTACTTTCATTTCTTTATTATTTATTAATAATATTGTAGAGGTTTGGTGATTAGCTCGTAACCCCCAGACTTATACCCCGGGTTTGGAGGGCGTTATAGTGATGATATTATAACACTATTATACTTGATTCGAAGCCTGTTGAACTGATTTTTTTGCCCATTCTACAATTAAAAAAATTATTAGACTATAGTGATTAGTTGTTAAAAATTTTATGATTATTTCTGTGTTGTTAGTGAATATTTTGGAAGTTTTTGTATACCTGTTCTTCTTTCAACCCTGTTTGCCAGTTCTTTGCATCTCCTTTATAAGTCTCCATGCGCCTGATTATGAATATGCCACAATCAATTGAATTGTTTAATGTCTACCATGAAACTTTCAAATAATTTGGCTTCAAGCTTTTTATCCGATTTACTGCCATGACATGTCCCTTTGCTTTCATGTACTTGACAAAGTGTGAATGCTGAAAAAAATTGAAAAAAATTTAGTTACATGAATTTACTGAATAAATTGAAAAAACTAAGTGTTGATATTTTTATACCAGAGTTTTTGGTTTTTGTCCTTAGCAGATTTTTGGATCATCATTCCTTCTTATATTGTCAATTATTTCCCATGTTGGATTCTTGATATTGTAGCAAATCAAATAGAAATGCTCATAAGCAATAATTGGGAAAAACACCTGTAATAAATTTGGTATCAGATTTGTAAATATGGCAATAATATCGTAGCAAATTGAATAGAAATGCTCATACAGTAATTTTGAATTTTACCATGTCTATACTATCAAGCCTTGTACTTTTGAATTTTTCAAGCATCCTATCTATATTCTCAGCAAATATCGGATATGTCGCAGCAACGCTCTTGTCAGTATCCAAACTTGAATGCTGTTAAACATGTATGTTTTGAAATTAGAACTGGACATTGATAAATAATTTATAATATTTAGGAATATTAAAGGATAGATTGATTACCACAAAATCAATAGTATTGAATATACGCAATGGAGATTCCTCTACCTTGTACTTTTCATTATCATTCAGAATAATTGCGTATGTGTCTATTACTGCACTTGCTAAGTTATTGTTAATTTTCAGAGTTTGCATATCTTCCCTTATGCAAAAGAAATCATCTATGCTAAACATCATCTCCCTGCCAATAGTTAATTGGTTATTGTACGGCTTTAATTATATACTGTAGTGTATAATTAAATACAACAAATATGGAGTACTTACAATAAATCTCTTTTTTGTAGTGTAAATCTCCATAATCCAACCTCCTGACTTGTAAAATTTGATTCAATATTTACCATCCTCTCAACATATGGTGATTTTCCAAATCTACCCAACTTTTGGAGACGTGTGCTTCTCTCTCTGATTGTTGGCTTAGGAGTAATGCAATCAGTACTCTCTTCTCCATATATATCTTCATCAATTCCAAGAGAAAAAAATGGAATTCTATCATCATCTTCCTCTGGACCAAAGTTGGAAAGATTTCCTTGTGTAGCTCTCACATATTCAACAAGATCAACATCTGCCAATTCTTCATCAAATTCTTCATCTCCCAATTCAATATCTGCTTTGTCTGTTTGCTATTGCCTTTTCTGATTTGATTGCTTATTTTTCTTTGCAGAAGTATCTCCCCAGCTATTTGGAATAAATACTTCATTGATTAAGTCTTTAATCATTAATAAGTTCTGATTTTTTGGATCTTTTTCTAATGCACACTTTAGATATGTATCGAACATAATCTTTGATTCAATTAAATCATTTGCTCTCTCTCACAATTTTTCAATTTCATCATGTATATGCAATATATTTTAGGAGACATTATATAAGATATAATACAAGTTGTAATTAATGATTAATAAGCAAAAACTGGTGATTAAGCTGTCTAGTATTAGTGATTTTATAGTAGTAAATTAGTGATTAAAGTTCAAGAATTAGTGATTAAAATATTAAATTTTAGTGATTATACCTTTTCCTCATGTGTTTTTCCCGAATCATATGCGTAATTTCTATTTCTTTTTTGACATCTTTGTCACCCTGTGTTTTTTTAATTGTTAATAGTGGTTTTTTATGTAATACAGTATTAAGATCAATGATTTTTTAAATTACCTGATTTTGATATTTCACAATATCATGTTTCTTTCATCCATCTTGACTCTGTTCCCAGCCATCATTAACAACTCCAAATCCAGTATATTCATTGTTATCAAGTTCTTTTCCTTGGAATTTAAAACATAAAGAATTAATCAGTTTAACCAAGTATTGAAAAAAAGAATGCACAAATGTTTAATGGTTTTAAATTTTACCTTTTTGGATATATTTTCCTTCTGTGATTGTTGTTCCAAAAATTCCCTCAATGGTGGCAAAATAGCACTAACACCAAAAACTCTATTGAACACTTCAAGTTTCTGTCTTTGTTTCAACATTTCCTCATGCCAACCTTTGTAAGATGGAAAGTGCCTCTCAACAAAGTTGATTCCTCTGTGGCGTACTCGGTCTACATAGAATAACTACATAACAACAAATTTATAAATACATTTATTTCTAAAAAGATAACAATTTACATAATACAGATAAATACAACTTTTACTATCAAAAAGACCATTGATCCCCTGAAGAAAACAGAATTGTTTTTGTTCCAACTATTAGTTACTTTGACGAGGTAGGAAATTAGGTACTCTGCCCAATTAAACTTGCACAAATCATCAAGATTGCTATCTAACTTAAGAAGTTGTTTGTTAATGTATGCATGTGTTGGCGTTCCAAACATGACATTTGACAAAACTATAATAAAATTCAGTTTGAAATTTTCAGTCAGCCCTTGACCATTCATTAGATCGACCATCATTTCAGTTGTAATTTGTTCCCTTTTGTCAGCAGGAAATTGTTCTAACCACTGTTAAGTCCTCTTTTGATACTTGTCTCCTGATGCCAGCATGATAGAGTTTCCTCCATAGGGGATTCCCAACACATCAAAAACATCTTCCTCATTGTTTCTATGTTTGAATGTTTCAGCCTCAAAGAAATATGGTTATGGTAAAAAATTTGAAAGATGTTATATACAAGCTTTAATGGCAACAACTCTAAACATAAATCGACTAGATGCTCGAATCTAGAATCTCTAATCGATTCCTTTTGTTCTTCTGAGAGGTAGTATACCATTTGGCTGAAAAGTCTTGGAGAATTCCTGATTTTTAAATCTCCCTTTTGTTTATTGATATGCACAACACCTTCAATCTGGTTGATATTTTTCAAAATAAAAAAAATGTTGAGACTATAAAAGGAAGAATAAGAATTTACTTTTATTATCCATATGATTTACCTCAGTGTCTAGTTTTGCAGCTTTCTTCTTCAGAATTCTCAAATTTGCCCTTTTTCTCTTTATCTCTTTATCTTCACCTTCAATGTTGTCCTGTTTATAAAATTACAACTTTAATAGTGATACAATATAGTAATTAGAATGTGTAATTTATTGATTACTATGGACAGTTTAGTGAATAATATGTTTAATATAGTGATTTTTTTACCTTTTTCTCTGTCCTCTTCTTCCACTTGTTCATTTTCGGTTTCTTGCTTGCTTCTTGCTCTTGAAATTGATCTTGACTGTCCTGTGTTTCAGTTTCTTCAAATTCCATTTCTTCTTCAACATTGCTTTGAATAGTCTGTTTTCTCTGGTTACAAAAATTAATAATTCAATATCTAGCAATTACTATCTATAATTTAAAATTTAACTAAATTTAACAGTTGATAATTTTTTAGGGTTCACCAACTCCTTAAATAGGTTTTTAAAATATTTACCTCTTTTTTTACTAAATAAAAACTAGGATAGATATTACATCTATTTAGGGTTTAGGGTTGGGGTTTAGGGCCTCCCTAGACCCTAAACCCTAATTTTTGCTAGGATTTAGGGCCGTTAGGCCCTAAATCCTAGAAACCAGATTGTATAGATAATGATTACTATCTAAAATTTAAAATTTAATTAAATTTAATAGTTGTTAAATTTTTGGGGTTCACCAACTCCTTAAATAGGTTTTACAAATATTTATCTATTTTTTTACTAAATAGAAACTAGGATAGATATTACATCTATTTAGGGTTTAGGGTTCCCTAAACCCTAGACCCTAAACCCTAATTTCTGCTAGGATTTAGGGCCCTAGAAACTAGATTGTATAAATAATGATTACTATCTAAAATTTAAAATTTAACTAAATTTAACAGTTGTTAATTTTTTAGGGTTCACCAACTCCTTAAATAGGTTTTAAAAATATTTACCTCTTTTTTTATTAAATAGAAATTAGGATAAATATCGCTGAAAATGACTTTCATCAATGTCGTAACATGTTTATACAATACCTTGTATTGGCTTGGTAGTGCGCGTTTCACCTTCACTCGATTGAACTCATCCTGAATTTGCTACACTTCACCCTTTTTTTTAATTGTGATGACACATCCTTTTTCTTTTTCTATGTAAAATTAAAAAGAATGTATGTACCCTTCCTATGACATTTTTATTAGGGAATAACTACATGTAAATTACCACAATTGTTCGGAGGCTGACTAAATGTCGAGGCCATGCTAAGTGAGAACCAACAGCTTCACGAACTTTTTCTATTTCACCAGGTATCGGCAGAGGAACTAATGCGTCTGATTGTATATGTCCGTCAACCGACATACAAACGTGTCCAGGCATTAGTGGCACTCCATGTACTGTAACACTCATTTCTTCATCATCGAAAAGCGTACCAAAAGCAACTTTGTTTTCAATGATATTGACAGCCAGCTCACAAATTTATGGACCCTACAATTATGAATCATAAGTCTATATGTGTTTCAAATTCTAGAAAATAGACTGTATAAATAGTGATTTCTATGTACAACTTAGTGATTACTATATGTAACTTAGTGATTAGTATGTAAAGTTTTAGTGAATAACATCTGTATTATAATAATTTTTTACCTTTTTCACTGCCCTCGTCTTCCACTTGTTCATTTTTGGTTTGTTGGATGGTTCTTGTTCTTCAAACTGTTCTTCACTTTGTTGTGTCTCTTGTTGTTCAATCTCCATTTCATCTTGACTTTTTTGTGTCTCATGTTCTTCCTGAATATCCTCCTGAGTAGTCTTTGGTGTTTCTTGTATTGATATTTCATCCTACATAGTTTTTTTAATTATAGTATCATATAGAGGTGACAAGTAAGGTGAATAAAAAATGGAAAATCTGCAGACTAATCCTGCATATTAGAAATAACAAAATAAGTTACATACATCATTGTAGTTTTCTGGTCTTCCTGCAGTTTGCTTAAATTTTTTATTTGGTCTTGTATAAACCCTGATTTTCTTTACCATTTCAGTATTTTTTCTTGGAGGAGTATTTAGCACTGCATCATTTATAAGAATTATGAAACTAATGGAAATATGAAATTAGTGTAAACAATTTTTAAATATATTATACCTTGTTCCATTGTATTTTCTTGATCTGTCGAATCTTCCAAGTCAACAAAGACATGTGTGGTTTGTCTTATTTTCCGAGTTGATTGTATTATCCTTGAACTTCGTCATAGTATTACTGTAGAAGCTCATGTAAAGATTGAACTCAAACATAACAATTTTCTCAAGAATCATACTAGAACAGAACAAAGCAAGGCTAGTTTACGATACTAGGCACCAATGGCCAAGTATTTTGTTCAGTTCACTAATACAGGCAAAAAACTACCATGCAAAGAATTTATAATTAAATCTATTGCTTTAAATCTAAGTTCATAAGGAATTTAGTAAATAGTATACAATAATCTGTATACTTTTGTTTTCCAAAAGTGTCTAGTTTCAAGATAAATTAATCGTGATTTCAAGATTCTTCAACAACAGTTTACTTGCATTTAACTTACATATGCAAAAATAACAAAAGTTTTCACGAAAGAAACATAAACATTAAGTGATAAACCAATAAACATTCCTCATTAAATTAAGCATTCGATAGTAAACATCAACATCAACATTCCACAGTAACAACGTTAAACATAACCATAAATAGAAAAATCGCCAATAAACCAAAACATAAGTCAGAACAAACAGTAAAATCTCATCATATCAAAGCACAAATTATCCTCGAATTTTATTATCATAAAATGTTCTGTATTTAATCACTAATTCCAACTTAACAAAATTCTATAATTCACATGTTCAGTATTTAAAATAACTTAAATAATGGAAATCACTAAAATACAAGCATGAATTCATCAAATTAAGATTATATATAAATTTTTGCAGTTTAATGTGATGATTTTTTCATAAATAATCACTTAATATTTCAACAAAATCAATCAATTATATTGAAGATTCATGATATATTCTTAAATAATCACTTAATATTTTAACACAATCAATCAATTTCATTAAAATTTTTATTAAATAAAATGAAATTATGAAATTAAACAGTGTAGAACCTAATTCAACATACCTCCTCTAGTCCTAGCCATTTTTGCTTTAATAAAATGCTAAATATGATCTGTTTGAAGATTATTAATATGTTAGAATACAGAATAATCATTAAAACCCCCCTAAAAATCACTAAAATACGAGCATGTATTCATTAAATTTAGTTTATATTTAAATTCATGCATATTATTGTGATGAATACCTCTAAAAGCATGAGATATATACCTGTTCGAGTTGAATTTAGTCAGAAACTTTGAATTGAAGTTCTTCGTTGCTGCAAATGTAGAAAAGTAGTATCGTTGAACTCGTTTTTGAATGTATACAGAGAAATTATGTTGAAATTGAGTGAATAGATCCGAGAACTCGTGTTGATGGTTGAAATCAGTGATTATTTCCGTTGATGAAGATGATAATGATGCTTGTAGAAGATGATGGAGCAGTTTTGTGCGCGTGATTTGTGTAACTATTTTTTAATTTTAATTTTAAGGGGAAAAATTAAAGGAACTGTTTTTGTTTTGGGCTGGGCTGCTGTTTTTGTTTTGGGATGGACTGGTCTATTTTGTATTGGGTTGGGCTGTTTCTAGTTTTTATTTTAAGGTTGTTTCTATTTGAATAGCCCCTATATATATAGGGTCTTACTCCAATGAGAATCCCCACTATTGTGAGGCATGAGATATAATCCTATATGCTCATTTAAATACATCAAATTCATCTTTCACCATTCAATTAATATTCAATATTTTATATTTCACCATCTTCTATCTAATTCAACCACCCATCAACTACCATCGCCTCCGGCGGTCCATTTTCGGCCACCACCATCTCTGACGACCACTAGAAAATTATCACAGTCAAATATAAAATCCCCCCCGAAAAATGTAAAATAACCTCCGAAAAATAAAAAATCACTACTAGAAAATAAAAAATCACCACATCTACCCACCATTTCTGCCCCCAGCAAATACGGCCAACAGCTCTGTTCATTAACTCTGACCATGAACATCATAAAAAAAATCATCAACACTATTAATAAATTACAACCACCATGAAAAAAAATTTAAAACCACCTATATTCATTCATCAATTCCGATCTCACCCACTTTTTTCACCAATCCTGGCCAACTACAAACTCTTAATAAAATCACCAAATCTAATTACAAATAAACTCCAGTAAAACGAAAATCACTAACTTATCATCATTTATAATCAGAGATTGAGTTGTATATTCAACATGAACAAATTTGATAATAATAAATCGACGTTGGCGAATGAACCAATTTGAAA
The DNA here is from genome assembly GCF_009905375.1 of Apium graveolens. Taxonomy (NCBI): domain Eukaryota; kingdom Viridiplantae; phylum Streptophyta; class Magnoliopsida; order Apiales; family Apiaceae; genus Apium; species Apium graveolens. The sequence goes on from NC_133647.1 coordinate 61,642,346, forward strand.
TTTCTGATAAATTGGAGGTTGTTTAAATCTATGTAAGCGGTGATTTTGGAGTGAAAATGTTACGACCGGCATTTTCGTGTAATACTATTTGTAGATTTGGTATAATATTAAAGCCGAAAGTAAATACGTTCTATAATTGTACGTTTGTGTTAGTGAGAATTTCTGCATTATAAAATTTTTATGTGTAGTAGATGATTTTTCAAAGCAAAAGTTTATTTATTTCCTTTATTTTTGATTTATAAGGAATATTCTAAGCCTTGGAAAAATTTTCTTTTAAAAGATATTTTGTTCACAAATTTTGAAAGTGATTTTGTAAAATCACTAAAAATCCAAGTTATTTTATGGTATAAATTTTATAATTTTTGAACTTTTATTTTATTATAAAAAAATAAATCTTTGAAAATTAGTTGCTTAATAATTATCAAATTACATGGTTACCCTTTCATGCACATTCTCTTCTATTCAACCAAGGGGCAAGGATGGCATTTCCAACCCCACTCACTTTCATTCTACTAGCCACATTACCATTTTGTCCTTGCATGGAAATCTACCTAACTATGTTGGAAGGTTATTCTTGTAATTTCTCTCATCCACTCACTTGTGGGCAAATAAAAACCAAGTAAACATGACAAACACTCCACTTTCACTCCACCATTTCCACACTCCTCCTCCCTCCCCCTCTCCTCTCGGCCCTCCCCCTCTCCTCTCGGTTTTTCAGCCGAAACCCTACCCCTCCCCTTTTCTTCATTCCTCATTCAAGCTCCCACCTTCCATACAAGTAAATATTACTTCCTATATCATGATCATATATAATTCAAAGAGTTTTGAGTGAAAAGTTTAAGTTTTAAGTTTGCATATCAAAGTTTTAGTTGGAACTCAAAGTAAAATCTTGATTCTTATGGATTTAAGGTTGTTTTTGAGAGGACTACAAGGAATGGTGAAATTCCAAGTCTTGAGGAAGAGACTCTTGATGTTGAAAGGCCATTTCCCTTCCACTTCATTCGGCCATGACCTTGAGGGAGCCGAATGAATGGTTCTTGAGAATATTTTGTTGCCTTGTTTCATTTTTTATGTGTTTTGGTGGTGATAACATAAATTTTGGATCAAAAACTTGATAAAACCCTTTGCATGCTAACTGATCATCTAGATATAGCTTATGCTAGGCTTGCATGTCGATTTCAAGGTAGAATATATTTAGAAAATATATTGTTTTGGTTTGTAAGACTCGAAGTCATGCATACATGTAGATTTCTCTTGGAATGTTGGAAGATTTTGATCATTTGGAAAGATTTTGTTAGTAAGCTTTAATTTCAGTAGGGATAAGGTATTAATCTTGATTAGTGCTCCTTGATATGTGGTAATAATTTGTATATATATTTTATAAGAATATATAACTTGTTATTTTCAAAAACTTGATGACTTGTAAATTGTGTAATGTGATTTCCTTTATTTTACCATGTTGCACCTTAGGTAAGGATGATCTCCACCAAGATTATTTTGAGTGTAAGGGATTTAGTTCAGTAGATCACCATAGTTAAGTCATGGTTTGGGTATTTGGGTTGTTGGTGGTTGAGTTTGTCAAGTAAAAATCTTGGAGAAAGGAGAGTCTTAGTTTCTGCAGAAAATTAGTTTAGTACCCTGAGGTTTAGAGTGAGTTTTGACCATGTCATTGTTGTGCACTTTGAGGCCCAAGCCACCAGAAGCTAGCATTAGGAGTATATAAAAGGTTTTAGGTGTTGGTTGGAGGTTTGCAAGTCGTTTGGTTAGGTGCACAAGTGGAATCACAAAATCTGTCCAGCAGGATACAGTTTTGTTGCAACTTAGAAATAGGAAGTTTTGACCATGTCATGGGTAGGCCCTCATTAGTCCCTGTTGGGCCTTAGTTAGAGGGAGTGTCAGAGAAGTTTTTCCAACCATAGTTCATAGGAATTAAGTAAGAACCATATGCCACAAGTTAGTTCAAGTCAGGGTGTTTTCTGCCCAGAAAAACAGGGGAACCATGGACTTTAAGCTTAGGCCCAAGAAAGCCCAAGCTAGGCCCTTGAGCCACATCAAGTTTGGGAGATGCCTTATGGTCAGAAGAGTCTAGTGTAAAAGTTTTGGAGGTAAAATTGTAGTTTAAGGGTGTCTAATGCACTCAAGAAACCATAGATGTCATTCGGAAATTTACTCCAGTGAGCACTTTCACTTATCACATAGTTTTAGAACACTTAGGAGTAAGACCTAGGTTGACCACTATGGTTACAAGGTAGTATAAATCCAGTAGAGTAAAAGGCCCAAGTGAGAGTCAATAGGTTTTGGATAGTTTAGTAGAGGCACATTGAGTAAGGAAGCCAAAATTTAGAGACTCTGTCTAGTATAGCGACCAAGTGACTTTAGTTGTGAGTCGAGATCATCCAAGCCTAGTGTTGCATTATGGTGTATGTGATATTATTTGGTATTAAAATATGATATGTGAGTATATGTGGCTATGTGTACAATTATATTTATAAGGTGAATATAAATTACGTGCATATAGGCCTAAGTGTCATTTGTGTTTAATTTCGGGTTGTAACTAGGTTAAGTTGGTGAGAATATATTATAATAAGGATTATTATTATTTATGTAGGATCTCGAGACGAGGGTAAACTTTCCATAAAGGTCGAGTGAAGCTTCCAGTTGCTCCTACCAGCCAGACCAGACCAGCCTTTCTGAAGGCAAGTGATTCAACCTGTCTTTCGTATTCACTACAAATAGTTCATATATATTGATGCGATTATCTTGAGTCATTTTGATATACGTGAACCAAGCATTTCTTAAGTTTATCTTTGAATTATATAGAAATACCATGAACCCTCAAGTACGTATTGCAAGTAGATCAAAAGTTTTATCATGATAGTATATTAAAGTAATTGGTATGCCATGATAAAGTAAAGAGTCGTTATAATACTTGATTGATCCTCTTGATTATCATGCTAATGATTCCTAAAGTATTGATATCTCACCCTGATGCTTGAACTCCTATAGAAACATTACCTTGATACCTAAAAGCCAGATATCCATCAAAGTTGTTCTTGATTGATTGATACCCCTCTTTCTTACCCTAAAGTTTGACATCCTGATATACCTTAAGCTAATGATCACTTACTTTATACCTTAACACCTCTAGTCTTCTTGTAACCTTTGATGCTCATCTTCTTGATGTTATAATACCTATACCTTGTCTAGAATCCTTGCTTTAAGCCTAGTTTGGCATTACTCTTTCATAATATTCAATAGCCTTGCTAAATTTCCTTGTCCAAGTTCTTGTATATGGAAACCTTTCAGTTACCCTAATAGAGTAAAGTCTAGTGGATCATGGCCTTGAGATTTTGTGACATATTTCTAATATTTCAAAGTTGATCTATAATCCCTTGATAAAAATGTTTACTGTTTAAGAGATTTTATTATCAATGGGCATCGGTTTTTGAAATGATTAAAATATGGATTTTTTTTCAATCCCAGAGGGGGATAAATATTTTCTTTGAATAGTGGATCTGGACTGAGACGCGAGTCCTTTCCACACTTATATTGTAGGCTTAAAAGTTGCCTAGGGATCCCATTAATGTTTTAGAACCCAGCGAGGTTCGGGATTACTTCGCGGCTGATCACCGGCTGTAATCCGTAGCGTCATAAAATGATTTTGATTAAGATATGATTTTGAAAATGTTTTGATACAAGCAAATGATGCCATCACCCAAAGTTTTATCTCTTGTTATTATTGGTTATGTCTTCATATTGTCATTCTTTAATATATATCTCGATTTATGTTTTGTACCGTATTGTTTAGCACTTGTTGAGAATTTGGCTCACTCCTTGCTTTACCCTGATATTACAGCTAGCAGCTATGGTTAGATTCAAGCAGACAGCACGTAAGACCTGTGACGCCGATGCGTATGTTCGAGCTCAGGTAGAATAAGAGATAGTTTTGTGTGAGGATTCGATATTAAAATCAGTTGTAATAGATGGTAGTGTTGGGCTGTTCCAAACCCTAAATTGTAAGATCTTGGATTTGGTTATGTTTACTTTCTTCTAAATATTGTAATAGTTATATTTATTTTGTTTGTTAAGCTGGGGGTGTGACAGAAAAGGGCTTTTTTCTGATTAACGAGAAGATCTCAAGTGCGGTGATGGATGGTGGTGGAGGTAAGGGAATGAAGATGTAGAGGGAGAAGGAGAGGGAGAGGGAGGGGGGAGAGAGAGATTGTGGTTTGCGGATGGGCAGTGGTGGAACATTGACGACAATGGGTGGTGGTTGTGAGAAAGACGATGCACAGGGAGGGGGTTAGTCGATGAGGGAGAAGTGATAAAAAAGAGATTGATGACAAAAAAAATGTATGGTAGGGATTAATAAAAATATTAAAATATAATAAAATGGAGGGTTGAGATTAGATCTCATATCTCACTATAATTGAGGTTCTCATTTGAGTAACTCCCTATATATATAACAATGAATATTATCATTTTTCTATAATAAATACTTTTACACATACAATTATGGTGAAAGAATACAAAGATATGAGGGAACTATTATTGGATATATAATGAAGGTTACGGGAATAAATGGAGATCATATCTTTATAGAACGACCAACCTGACCATTGTCTTCATTCGATTTTCCTCAAGAATTTACTTAGATTTTAATGTTAAATAACTAGACATGTACAAGTTATGATTGACTCCTGAGACATTGAATTTACGGAACTAAGGATGAAAATGTAATTCATGCATATGTGCTAGTTGTACAAATTATCAAATATATAGGAGAAGATAGTTGCAGTGAAATAGGATAGAGGGTAATTAAGTTCGTGGGCATTTTTTACTGAAATTTTATGTTCATGGTTTTTAAAATATAAAAATTTTTATCAGTTTGATTTTGATTTAAAAATCTCGGCACGATTATAGTCGGATCGATTTCGATTTTAAAACCATATGACACAAAATAAAAAATAAATACGATAAATATAATTTTTAAGTAAAAAGAGTTATAAGCTATATTCGTATCGATATAAAAATGCAAAAATTTCATGATAAATTACTAAAGTTTCACAAATAATATATCTATATTATATTATTATAAGAAAAATATAAGGTAATTTAATAGGGTTTGTGTTTTATTGATATAAACATTGAGTGTACATCAGCATATATACAACACATCAAGTATTCACTAACTATACAGGGGATAAGCCTTTCTATTGTCTAAGATACACTCTTAATACATATTTATCTTTATCATAACAAACCAATATATTACTAATCATGGTAAGTGATTTGGATTACTCCTGCATTATCGGGCCTTCAGCATATTCAGTAATATGTGCCTTATTACGCCCCCCGCAAGATATGCGTGGTATTGACCAAGGGTAGCTTATTAACTTGAGCATCAAAGGCATATTTGGAAAGTGGTTTTGTAAGGCTGTCAGCAACTTGATTTGCAGAATGAACATGAGTTACCTTGAGAGCTTTATTATTCACCTGCTCACGGACAAAGTGAAAATCCATAGTAATATATGTAACACCCCCAAATCTGGGGTCAGAGATCTGAGTCATTACGCTACCGTCCAAACATCTATTACCTACATTAACTCAACAATCCAATAATACAACACCAAATGACCACAATCTCTTACACACATAAGTTACAGCCTTAAAAATGATTCTCAAAAGTGACATTAGTTATTACAAACCAAATGTACTATCCAGGATCTCACACTATTAATTATAACCTCTACCTGCAGTTATATTAACAGCTAAACTTAATTATTCAAGGGTACAAAATAAAAAACTAGACTTGAATACGAGCTTCATAATTCTCGGCTGAAACCTATGCAACTCTCTTCTGCATTAACCATTCTGAACTGGCTATCTCAGGGTTTAATCTTCCACTTCCTTTACTACGGAGTAATTGACTATATTCTCCAGCTACTGAAAGGTTTAATAAATAAAGCAAGGATGAGCACAATAATGCTCAACAAGTATCCCACTGTAGAATAAATATCTTCATAACTTATTAAGTTTGAAATTCAATAATATTTATTGGTATATCCACCAAAAATCTTTAAGGCATATCATTTGATTTCAAAATACCATATGGTTCAAAATACTATACAGGGGATAGTAACGTTCCTTAATTTTTGGGAACAATATACAGTTCAAATACTGTATAAAAGGGAGAAATAAAGCCCCAAAATAATATAAAACTGATCAGCAGTACCTATGATCCTTTTCATAATATCCTTGGAAAACCTTTGTTGTGATGCCCTCTAAATCCGGGGCCTAGATTTGGGGGTCACTAAATGCTAAACAATCGCAAGACATGCCTGTACTTTAACAAAACTAAGTCAAATTGAAAACCCTAAGTAAGTTGTATTGTAATCTTAGTTTGCATTTTGTATTGTAACATTTAAAGTCTGTAAAAATGTCAAAAGAGCAGACTTGAGTCTTTTTCTTTAAACAGTATCAAGCCTAAGTATTCTATCTGGAAGAAGATCAAGAAGATCATGCCTCATAAGAATTATGAAGAAGCTTGGAGTTGAATAAATCAGTTTTAGGAAAAATGTTCTAAGTCAAGATCTCTACAAGTCACAGAATTAATGTTATTGAGAAGTCATTATAGAACTCAAGAATGACTTATAGAGAACTCAGGAAAGCTACTAGAGAACTCAGAGATATCGACAAGTCAATTCTTCACTAGAGAACTCAGAGTTATCGACAAGTCAACATTTATTAGAGAACTCTGAGTTATCGATAAGTCAAATTTGACTAGAGAACCTAGAGATATCGACAAGCCAAAATTCACTAGAGAACTCTGAGTTATCGACAAGTCAATAAATCACTAGAGAACTCAGAGATATCGATAAGCCAAAGTGAAGATATGAAGATGAGAGATCTCGATAAGCCAAATTCTCTTATAGAGAACTCAGAGACCTCTACAAGTCAAATCAACTGTGGAGTATTAGAGTTCTCGATAAGTCAATATATTTATCGAGATGTCAAGATATCTATATGCCTAACTGAAGATATCAAGGTAAAATCTCAAAGTACAAATTGCAGACCCGTTCAATATCCAGGATTAACAATCAACAAACAATCCAACCAGCTAGATTGACAAGTCTACAAAAAGCAACTTGAAGAATGTGCAAAATTAAGGGTGAAGATTAACTGATAAAGGAAGATCAAAGTTAACATAGTATGCAAAGATATGCTAAGCCAAGAATGGAAGATATACTTTTCCTAAAATGGAATGATTAGTGCCAGTTTACTAAAGTAAATAGCATGTCTTATTATACACTGTGTAAACCAGCAGTTAAATGAGATATAAAGTTAACACTGGTCCTTTGTTAGTTGTAACAATTTAGATCGGGAATTCTTGTATTCTATCAAGATTAAAGCTAAGCTCTTTATCAACAAAGAGCCTAGAAATTTTGTAGCAAAACATTCTTAATTTTAATAAAAATTTAAGTGAGTTTTGAAAGATTTGTGTTTACTGTTATTGCTTCTTTAATTTCAGTATTAACATATATCACTGCAAGATTTATATGTACTTTGTTCAAACCACAAATACTTCAAGAAAATCATAAAAACACAAAAACACATTCACCCCCCCTCTGTGTGTAACTCATTACCTAACAAGTGGTATTAGAGCCAAATCTGAAAGTAAACAGATTCAAGATCTTGGAAGAATGAATACACAGGAAATCATTAGCATCAAAATTCGTACTTTTGACAAAGCTAACTACACTCTTTGGAAAAAGAAAATGTTGCTGTTTATCAGGATGTCCTATCCACTATACATTCAGATTCTCAAAAATGGGCCCTTCACTCCTATGGTTAGAGTTGAGGAATCTACATATGGTGATATGGTCATTCCGGCTCATTATGATCCAAAAGATCCTTCTAAGTACACTGAGCCTGAGAAAGAGAAAGATTCCCTTAATAGTGGCCTCCAGTTGATATTGATAGAGTCACTTGAAAATATAATGTACAACAACATTGTCAACTGTGACACTGCTAAGCAAATTTGGGAAATCATTGAAATACTCTGTGAAGGAACTGAGGAAGTTAGATCTAATCAAAGAAGGATACTGATTTCACAGTTTGAGGGTTTCATGGCCAAGCTAAAAGAAAGTATCACTGATGTGTTTGAAAGGTTTAATAAGCTGATAAATGACTTGTAGCTTCATGACAAATACCATGAAGCTGAAGAAGTGAATCTGAAATTGTTGCTTACACTTCCTGATCATTTGGAACAGAGAATTTTAGCAATCAGAGAAGGGAGAGATTTGAGCAGAATAACTCTGGAAGTTCTGTATGGAATCTTAAAAATATATGAATTAGAAATGATTCAAAGAAAATCATTGAGGACTAGTGAAGGGCATATTGTGGATGGTTCAAGTGCTCTAATTGTCAATGAAGGCCAAACCTCTAATGATGAGCCAAGATTCCGAACTCCAGTTGCTTCAACAAGTGAGAAAAGAAACAATGATTCACAGGAACAAGTCATTCTGGAATTGGAAGAAGATGAATTCTACACCCTGCATGAACTTGATGAGTTTGATCAATCAATGGCCTATATGGAAAGAAAGTTATCTAACATTAGAGTAAAAAAGCCAAGATTCTTCAAGGGTAAAGGAAAATCATTCAATAAAGACAGCAGCTGGAAAGGAAAAGGAAAGTATACATCTGATAGCAAGAATGGGTACAAAACTAGATCTGTTAACAGATCAAAAATAAGGTGCTTTAATTGTGATGAACTAGACCATTTTGCTATAGAATGCAGGAAACCCAAGAAAGCAAAGAAAGACAAAGCTTATCTTGAACATGAAGCAAAGTATGAAGCTCTTCTGAAGAAACAGCAAAGCAAAGCTTATATTGCAGAGGGAAAAAGTTGGGATGATTCTGATAATGATGAAGATGAGAAAGTTGGAAATTATGCACTAATGGCCTTGGAACAAGGAGAGTCATCCTCATCAAAATCACAGGTACCAACTCTCACTACCATTGATTTAAATGTGAGTCAATATTAGGAAACTGTAGAAAAGATGAGCACAAAAATGTTTCACATTCATACAAGTATGGTTGCTGCTAATGAAGAAGTTAACAGACTGACAAAGATAAATGAGAAGCTTAAAAATGAGAAACAAGAAACTAAATTGTTATTGGTAGAGCTTGAAGTTGTAGGAAAAGAGAATGCATATCTGAAGAACAAGCTCAAGTGTGCAAGTGAGATTAAAGCAGTGCTAAGGGAGAATCTTGAAAAGAATGAAGTTAAATTGAAGTCCTTCAAGAATGCATCTAAGTTTGTTGGACAATACCATGAGAAAAACAAGCCATGTGCAAATATTGCTATTGGTCTTGATTATGATTCCTTGAATAACAAGAAGAAAAATATAGGTGACAAATGGAAAGCAAAAGAAAATGAAAATATTCCAACAATCCTGAAAAAGGTTGATTCACCTATGTTTAAGGCATGTGAAGTTTACTTCAGTGAGGAAGAGTTGATTATCAAGCAAGAAATTGCTGATGAGGACAATGAGAAGAAAGATGCAGAAGCAACTCAATCTTTCAAAGCTGAAGAGAAGCTCATGGATAGCCAAGGTTCCAAGACACCTGTCAAAGAAACCAAAACTGAAGATGCAAGAAAGGAGAAAAATAGAATTGGGAAAATTGGGATAAACAAAAACAACAATTTTACTTATGTTGCAGATGCTCCAAGAAAGAAATGTGAGAAATATGGCTCAATGAATCACCTAACTCACCTTTGTAAAAAAGTTGTTAGCAAGCCAATTGAAGGAGCCTGCAAATACAATGAAGCAGATTCAAATGATCCCTACTCATTCTGTGATAAATTTGATTGCATCCCTTGCAACTTGAAAGTAATGAAAAGTTGTGACAAAATGAGAGTAGATCTTAAAGAAACAAAAATTGCGTCTACATCAGATAGGGAAAATGCACAACAGTCAATGAATTCTATTTTAGCTGAAACAACTCATTTTACTTCTGCTAAATCAGTTAACAAGAAGAAAGTTCCCAACACTGCTTGGGTTGCTAAACACACTTAAAATTCATTGTGTGCAAGGCAAAATGAAGAAAGTCATATGGATCATTGACAGTCGGTGTTCCAGACATATGACAGGTGATAAGGCCCTGCTATCACAGTTTGAGGAGAAGAGTGGCCCTTTGGTGACCTTTAGAGATAATAGCAAAGGATTCACAATGGGATATGGCAAGATTATTTCTGGAAATGTTGTTATTGATGATATAACACTGGTAGTTGGTCTTGAAGTGAATCTTCTCAGTGTTAGCCAATTTGCAGCCAAAGGCTTTGAAGTTTTATTCAACAAAGAAGAATGTACTTTTATCAGCAAGAAAACTGGTGAAGTTGCTCTGAAAGGAGCAAGAAAATGAAGCTTGTTTGTTGCATACTTGGACTCAACAAATAAGGAGGGTATTTGTTGCTTCTACACTAAGACATCAGAAGAACAAAGCATGCTATGGCATAAAAAGTTATCTCACTTAAATTTCAAGGCAATTAACACCTTGGTCAAAAAGGAGTTAGTAAGAGACATGCCTAATCTGGAGTTTTCTCAAGTTGAAGTCTGTAAAGCTTGTCAGAAAGGAAAAATGAAAAGATCAAGTCATAAGTCAAAATTTGTGAATTCTATAAGTGCACCATTGCAGCTTATTTACATGGACTTGTTTGGGCCAGTAAATATCTTATCAATTCCAAAGAACAAATATGCACTTGTGATGGTGAATGATTTCTCAAGATACACTTGGGTAGAATTTATGCATTCTAAAGATGAGACTCCACACATCATAATTGAGCACATCAAGAAGATAGAAAAATAGGCTGAAGATCATAATTGTGTAAAGAGATTGAGAAGTGATAATAGAACAGAATTCAGGAATGCAATATTGAGTGAATTCTGTAAAAGCAAAGGTATTGTTCAAGAATTCTCAGTTGCTAGAACACGTCAAAAAAATGGAGTAGTTGAAAGGAAGAACAAAATATTAGTTGAAGCTGCTAGAACAATGCTGCAAGATGCCAAGTTGCCAACAAGTTTCTGGGAAGAGGCTATTAACGCTGCATGCTATACTCAAAACAGATATCTCATTAACAAGGCTCATGGCAAATCACCTTACTCAATTATGTCTAAGAGAAAGCCTATTGTAAAGCATCTTCATGTGTTTGGAAGCAAGTGTTACATTCTAAAAGATAACTCTGAATATATGGGAAAATTTGACTCAAAAGTTTTTGAAGCAATTTTTCTAGGATATTCATTGGAGAGAACTGCCTACAAAGTTTATGTGATTGATCAAAAGAAGATAATGGAAAACACAGATGTGACTTTTGATGATGGCAAGTGTCCAGGCTTGGAATGCCTTGATGAAAATGAAGCGAAAGCCCTTGCATTTGAAAACCTCAATATTGATAGTGATTTTGATGGTGAAGATAAAGTCAATGCACAACAGATGTTGAATGGAGAGACTAGTGAACAGGAAAATCATGGAAATGGAAGCTCATCTCAAACACCTGAATTTGATAGCACAAACTTAGGGGGGGAAAGAGAAGAAGGATTTACAAGTCATGCCAATGATGAAGAAAATGATGAAGGCACAAGTCAACAGACTCACACAAGGAAGTGGGATAGAAGTCACACTAAATAAGCTATTATTGGTGATCCTACTGCTAGTGTGAGAACTAGAAGTGCAACTGCTAATGAGTGCCTACATGCATGCTTTCTGTCTCAAATAGAGCCCAAAAAAATTGAAGAAGCTCTAATGGATCCTGATTGGATATTTGCAATGCAAGAGGAGCTAAATCAGTTTAAAAGGAACAAAGTTTGAGAGTTAGTTCCTGCACCAAAGTAAGGTTGGTTACAAAAGGCTACTCACATGAGGAAGGAATTGACTATGATGAAACTTTTGCTCCAGTTGCAACACTTGAGCCAATAAGAATCTTTCTAGCATTTGCTACACATTCAAATTTCAAAGTGTATAAAATGGATGTTAAGAGTTCCTTCCTAAATGGTAAGTTAGAAGAAGAAGTGTATGTGCAACAGCCACCTGGCTTTGAAGATCCTGAATTTCTAAATTTTTTGTACAAGTTACTCAAGGCTCTATATGGACTAAAGCAGGCACCTAGAGCTTGGTATGATACATTGTCAAAATTCCTACTGAAACATGGTTTTACTAGAGGTGCCATAGACAAAACTCTCTTCTACAAAAATCATGGTGATGATATGATCCTAGTTCAAATCTATGTGGATGACATTATCTTTGGTTCTACAAATGAGAAGCTTTTCCAGAGATTTTCTAAGCTTATGCAGAGTGAATATAAAATAAGTATGATGGGGGGACTAAGTTAATTTCTTCGACTTTAAGTTAGTCAAAGAAGTGATGAGGTCTTCCTCAACCAAACTAAGTATGTCAAGTATTTACTGAAAAAGTTGTATATGGTTGATTGTTCACCTGCTTCTACACCTATGTCTACAGCAACGAAGTTGGATGAAGATAGAAAAGGAAAGAGTGTAGATCTCAAGCTATAGAGGAATGATTGGTTCATTGCTTTACTTAATTGCAAGTAGACCAGACATCATGTTTGTTACATGTCTATGTGCAAGATTTCAAGCCAATCCAAAAGAGTCACATTTGATGCCTATAAAGAGGATTTTTAGATACTTGAAGGGGACTCCAAACTTGGGATTATAGTATCCTAAGGAAACTGGTTTTGAAGCTGTTGGCTACGTAGATGCAGATTTTTCTGGATGTCGGATTGACAAAAAGAGTACTAGTGGAAGCTGTCAATTTCTTGAACAAATACTTGTGTACTGGTATAGCAAGAAACAACAATCTGTGTCAACTTCTACAACAGGGGCTGAATACATAGCTGCAGGAAGCTGTTGTGCTCAAGTGCTTTGGATTAGAAATCAACTAATGGACTATGGCCTAGTGTTAAATAAAATTCCAATTATGTGTGACAATACTAGTGCTATATCTATAGTGGCTAATTCAGTTAATCAATCTAGAACAAAGCACATTGATGTAAGGTACCATTTTAATAAAGATAATGCTACAAATGGTACTATTGAGCTCATTTTCGTTCCAACAGAAAAACAATTAGCTGACATTTTTACTAAACCTTTGGATGAAGTAACTTTCACAAGACTTGTAGGTGAAATTGAAATGCTTAATTCTTCATCCTAAGGAAAGAACTCAGTTAATGTGTTGCAGCAGGTTAATTTTTAAATCAAAATTAATTTGATTTAACTGAAAATTAACTGAAATATGAATTATAAATATTTCATAAATCTCTGCATATTTATTTTTCAAAAACAAAAATTAATCTTGGAATTTTTCAAATTCTAAGTAAACTACTAAGTTGTTAATTTACATCTTTAATATGTAAAATTAACACAAGGCAGATTTAAAATGATCAAAAGTATATAGAGAACTGAGTTATCAATAAGTCTAACTGACTTATCGACAAGGCATTTTTAGACTTCTCGAGTGAGTTCTCGATAAGTCAATTTACTGACTTCTCGAGTGACTTCTCGATAAGCTTAATTATGACTTATCGATAAGTCATTGTAGAGTTCTCGAGTAGTGTAAACTTACAAAGTTCTCTACAAGTATCTTTTTAGACTTATAAATAACTCAGAACTGAAATAATTTAATTTCATAAATTATTTTAGTCAAATACTTTTGGCAAAATTATTTTGATTTCATTTTAAATTTATTCATATAAAAATTGGAATCAAATTCAGTCCATTTTGGACAAACTGGGTATTTATTTGACATCTCGATAAGATTATTTTTAGTTCTCTACAAGAATAAATAGAATGACTGATCGATATGTCTTTTATTTCTTAAAATGACTTCTCAATAGACTAATTCCAAACGTCTATTTTTTAGTTCTCGACAAGTCATTTGCTTTTACTATAAATACCCAGACATCTCGATACATATACATACTTACAACTTTCGAGATCTCAAGTGACCTAGATTTTCAATCCAAAACCGATTTCTCTCTCGTTTTTACTCCTTTCTCACTAATTTTTCTTACCCATTCTCTCTCATTAAACACAAATGGCACTCAATATTGTAAGAGCTACTATCCCAGAGAAAGGATCAAACTACCTAGCTTTTACTGATGCTAACCAAGCCCCTGATAGTTTCAAGGGGTTTGTAAAATTTTTGTCTGAATCCTACCTTGCAGGAGCTTTAACTGCTAACCCAGTCTTGTACTTGGATGTTCTGCATGAATTTGGACATCAGCTGTGGTAAGGACTGTTGTGAATGATAACATTATATCTCTGGTGATAGCTTGCTCAGTTGGAGGCCAACAAATAGAGTTCAATGAGCAAGATGTGAATATAGCTTTGGGTCTTCCAACTGCAAACTTGGTGGAGGTGCCAACCCAGGATGAACTGACTGAGTTTATGGACTTCATCAACTATGATGGAAGAATCAACTTGTCAAGCTTGAATATGAAAAACATTAGGAAAGAATGGTCCTTTGTGTTTGATTCTGTAGTGAGGACCTTCACATGCAGGAAGACAGGGTTTGACAATATTTCAAGTATGGTACAGAAACTGGTGTTCTCAATAGCCCACAACAAACACTTGAATGTTGGTCTATTGATCCTAGAAGAACTTGTAACCAGGCTAACCATGCCCATGTCTGCTAGAGGTAAGGAAATCTTCTTTCCTAGATTCATTATGTCTACTTTAGATCATAAAGTAGAAGACATACATTTGTTGAATGGTATAGATAACACTAAAATAGGCAATTGTAAGCAAGTGTCCAAAATAATATTTGGTTCAATTACTACAAAGAATAAGGTAAATGTAAGTCTGAAAATCACTCCATTCTTGTTGGAGAGGTTTAGGACTTACCTTTACCCAATGTCTAACATGAGATCCAATGCACAATCTAGCACAACTATGGTTCTTGAACCTGTGGAAGTACAAATACAGGAACACCCATAGGGACCTTCCCAAGCTGAAACCACTTCTTAATATCAACCAATAGTAGCTAGGAAACTAACCACCTCATCTTCCCAAAAGGATGAGGTGAGTAAAATGAAGAGAAAGGAGATCACCTTAACTATTTTGACTGAGAGTGGTGAGGACCAAATAGAAGCTGAGTCACCTTTGATCAAGAGAACAAAGAAGAGTAAGAAAACTGAGATGACTACTCAATCCACCTCTGTATCCTCCCAAAAGGATGCAGTTGTAACAATGGGGACTAAACAGACTCTAGATATATCCTCTCAACAAGGTGTGTCTATTGAAAAGAGCATTCACCCCAATGCATCCTATATAGAGTCTGCACAGCCTGCACTTGATCAAATCCAAGTGTATGGTAGAAGAAATAAGGATGGCACACACAGTGAGGGCAAATCTATTGAAGCTCTCTCATCCATTCAGGGGGAGCTTCCAACACTCACTTCTGAGCAATAACTTCTAATCTCACAAATTTCTTCTCCACCTACAGTACTTGAATCCAATTCTCAAGTGCAAGCTAAACCAAGTGACTTGGTTCAAGAAACCTTACTCATCATCCAGACACTACAATCAGATGGTGAGAGGCTACTAACTGGGGTAGACCTTGATGACACCATCAAAACCATGGGGGATTCATCAGTTGTTACTGAAGACCCCATGGAGATCCTAAATGCACCTTCATATAGGCCTGTCAATGGATCGGTTTTGGATCGGATCGGACTAAATCCATATCCATATCCATTTATTTTTTCGGATTCAGATTCGGATCAGATCGGCTCCGGATTTTTGATAGGCCGATCCATATCCGGATCCGCCCGGATCACGGATTTCGGATCAGATATATGCTCTATTTGTGTATATTTATTTTTTAACTTAAATTATTACAATCTCTATCTAAAATTGATAATTCCGAAAAATATAAAAATACAAGTAGAATACAACGAAGTCTAAAGATAAATTACGAACTAAACTCGCTTTTTGAAACAAACATACTATTGGGTTGTACATTATTTTAATTTTAACAATGAAAAAAATTGATGTTGCGTAATGAAAGTATTATATGAATTGAGACTTGATTTATGTGGCTCTAAAAGGTAAAAGAATTAGAGTTATAGAAATGGACTAAACTATAGAGACCGAACCAAATGAAATATAAATAATAGGGCTTGACTCGAAGATAATACATTTAAAATTAGAATTATTTAAATATTTGTAGTACATTATATATATATAACTCGGATCGGCCTAAATCCATATCCGCTCCATTTATAAATGGATTTTTCTTATCGAAATGGGATCTCGGATCGGATTATTAATAGGTCAATCCATATCCGCTAAAATGGCCTCGGATCGGGTCGGGTCGGATCGGATTTTCGCTCCATTGACAGGCCTACCTTCATGTGCAAATTAGTCTTCAAAAATTGTTAGGTTTGAGGGTAGTACTCCTAAGGGGGAGCTATCTAAGTCCTCTCCAATTCAATTGGAGGTTCCTCATGTAGGAACAACTCCCCTCAAAACCCTAGCAAAAATTGCACTAGCAGTTGATGCTAGGAGTATAATTTCCAATGACCCTTCTATGGGAGAGGCAAGTTTATCACATTCATGTGACAGTTCTTTGCAAGAAGCACAAGATTTTGAAACTGGTGCACATGACAGTAACCCAGTCAAATCCCCTCCAATTCAATTGGAGGTTCCCACAATTAGTATGGAATAACAACTGGGGATAAACACAAAGCAATCTGTGAGTAAAACTGTGATTTCAGTCACAGGTGGTTCTGATCCCTCAACAACTCAACCATCCACCTCACAACCTCAACAACAACACATTCTCTCTCAATGGATGCAAGAATCTGACTCTCAACCTACATCTGTAGATGATCTTCTAGTTGAGCATATTTATGGATTAGCAAACATCTCACAGCATCTACTCACTTTAACCATGAACAATCAAGATTATCAAGCTATAACGCTAACCTATAATGAAGAAGTTGAGAAAAAAGGAGAAGATTGTAAATGATACAAAACAAGATGGTAATGTAGATGCATGGCTGTCTGAAGACTTTGTATTGGAGATGGATCAAGTCTTGGCAAGGTTTAGGGCTGAATATGTCACTATTCTTGGAAGCAATGCCAAAGTCTTGACACCACAGGATGTCTATGATGCAGTAACTGAGGTCTAAAAAGCTCAACTCAAGGCTTTTCACCTATTTGGTAAAGCCCTAGAACTCAAGTTAACTGGTCATGAAGACAAGATAAGGAAGTTGGTGAAGGAGAAAATGGATCAGATCATACCATCCCAAGTACATATCACCTCTAAATTCAAGCATTTTACTGATCAAATGAACATGATGGATCTGAGTACTATTGAAAAAGAAGTCAAAAATCTCAAACAATCCTTCCTTGCTCTTCGTGAAGTTGTTCAAAAGCAAATCACAAATACAAATGACTCAAAGGTCAAATTGGAATAACTTCACCAGAGTAGATATGAGCCTTCTGCCTTGCTGATGGAGGGCATCAAACAGGATGTGGAAGACACTTTTGGCTCCTCAACATTCACCAGCTCCTCTTCTACAAATAATCAAATTCAGTCTCTTCAACAATAAGTCTTATACTTGCAGGCTTTAAATGTCTCTCTTAATGCTCAAGTTCAAGCCTTAACCTCACTAGTCCAAAGTCAACAGTCAGACATCAAGACCCTGGTGGACTCCCATAAGCATCTCCAAATGCAAAATTCTGTTGCTTTGGGAGCCATCATGGGGAGGCTCAACATCCCACTGCCTTCACCTCCTGAATAGATAAGGCCAGAAATTCCAACTCTCCTCCTCATGACTGTCACCAAGACTAAGGGGGAGATTGAGGCTAGGATTCAACAATCCAGGGATGCTAAATCTAAGGCTAAAGAGACTGTTCAAGTTGGTCAAAGCTCTTCTCAAATTGATGTTGGAAAAAAAAGACTTCTCAAAGCTGCAACAGGACATAATCAAGATCAGAAATTTAGTGATCTTCTTGCAACACTGAGAGTGTCTCTTAAAAACAACTATATAACCTGCAAGAAAGCCTTGGCCAAAAACATCAACTTTCTAAGGGCACTGGTGGTTAATATTGATGACTTTTTGCATAAAAGGATTGTCATGAACATCAATGATGGTGGAATGGACAGATGTCTTCAGGTTTCTCTTGAAAATCTCCAATCCTTAAGAGCATCTGAACTGGATGTGATGATTGACAGAGTGAAACAAGTCATTCCAGAAGACACTCAACTTCTCCAAGAGCTCAAAAAGGCACATATAGTAGCTTTCCCAGAAGCCTATCTATATCCAAACTATGGAATAGTTTATGTCTGTCCAATAACGAAACAAGCCAGACATCTCCTTGTCCCTAAATATTGTGTCAGGTTAAACATGAGGCTGATCATGACCTTGCAATCTGATTTAAAAATCAAAAAGAACAAGAAGCATGAGCATGTTGAGATGATAAAGATTTTGGAAAAATATATTGAAAATCCTGATACCATGTTGCCAAACACTCAGTACAACTTAAGAAAAGACCAGGATGCTCAGAACCACATCAACCACATCAACCACAAAAAACCCTAAAAATCCAAACAACTCTAGCTTAACCTTTAGCTCAACCTTCAAAGTCAACAATCTCAAACATAAAACCACCTCAAACCTCTAAGCCCAAATTTCTATACAGACAAACTGCTAACTCCTTTCTAAAAATTCCAATCACCACAAGCCAAACATCTCTTAAGAAAATCTCAACCTTACCTTATGTCAAACCACCACACAAAACTCATTTCAAGTCTATTGGGAGAAAACCTAAGAAAGCTAAGCCTACTGAAAAAGTTGAAGTTACTGAAAGGGCCATCTGAAATTGTTTTAAATAAAATGATTTTCTACCCTTAAACTGGTGCAGTTCAGATGAAGACTATTTTCAATAACTAGATGAGGAAATAGTTAGAGTCTGGGTTATTACTCTAAAGGAAGTGAGAATCTACTTTAAAGATGGGTCATTCACTTTTCTAGGCAGCAATCTGATGGACACTCTCTCTCCAACAGAAATCAAGAGAATGATAAGTTTGCTAAAAGATAAGGATACTGCTACTAGAGCATGGAGATCGGTTTTGGCTAAGTGGTTGATTGAAAGGGAAGAAAAAAGAAAAAGAAATGAGGCTGAATATGAGGAAAGAAAAAGGAGGTATGATGAGGAGATTGAAATGTTCATAAAAAGATCAGAAGAACTGAAAGCAAAAGGAATGAGCAAAATTTCTAAGGATGGAAAATTTCTAAACATTAAAGCTGACAAATTCTCAAAATTCAGGATTGATTTACTAGACAGTAGTTATCCAAAGGCAGACATGATCAAACTTGTAGAAACTCTAAGTGGGACACCTATTGTAAAAGAACTTGAAATTCTTGTTTACTTAAAGGATCTCATTAGGGAAGAAGCAGAAGCAAAAACAGTTTTTACCTGATACTTGTAACCATTTAGACTCTGTAAATCTTCTAATGTATAAATGTTGTAATTGTGTCAATTTTGATGTATTAATCTTATTTTCCATCATAACTTGGGGTTAGTCTTATTAATAGGCATGAATTTGTGTTAAGCAATCTTCTCATAAATTGGGGAAGATTGTTATGCAAGACATGCATGAACTTTAACAAGACTAAGTCAAATTGACAACCCTAAATAAATTGTATTATAATCTTAGTTTGTATTTTATATTGTAACATTTAAAGTCTGTAAAAATTTCAAAAGAGCAGACTGAAGTCTTTTTCATTAAATAGTATCAAGCCTAAGAATTCTATCTGAAAGAAGATCAAGAAGATCATGCCTCAGAAGAATTATGAAGAAGCTTGGAGTTGAATAAAACTGTTTTGGGAAAAATGTTCCAAGTCAAGATCTCTACAAGTCACAGATTTAATGTTATAGAGAAGTCATTCTAGAACTCCAGAATGACTTATAGAGAACTCATGAAAGCTACTAGAGAACTCAGAGATATCGACAAGTCGATTCTTCACTAGAGAACTAAGAGTTATCGACAAGTCAACATTCATTAGAGAACTCCGAGTTATCGATAAGTCAAATTTCACTAGAGAACTCAGAGATATCGACAAGCCAAAATTCACTAGAGAACTCTGAGTTATCAACAAGTTAATAAGTCACTAGAGAACTCAGAGATATCGATAAGCCAAAGTGAAGATATAAAGATGAGAGATCTGGATAAGCCAAATTCTCTTATAAAGAACTCAGAGACCTCTACAAGAAAAATCAACTATGGAGTATTAAAGATTTCGATAAGTCAATATACTTATCGAGATGTCAAGATATCTATATGCCTAACTAAAGATCTCGAGGTAAAATCTCGAAGTACAAATTGCAGACCAGTTCAATATCCAAGATTAACAATCAACAAACAATCCAACCAGCTAGATTGACAAGTCTACAAAAAGCAGCTTGAAGAGTGTGCAAAATCAAGGGTGAAGATTAACTGACAAAGGAAGATCAAAGTTAACACAGTATGCAAAGATATGCTAAGCCAGAAATGGAAGATATAATTTTCCTTAAATGGAATGATTAGTGACAGTTTACTGAAGTAAATAGCATGTCTTATTATACACTGTGTAAACCAGCAGTTAACTGAGATATAAAGTTAACACTGGTCCTTTGTTAGTTGTAATAATTTAGATCAGGAATTCTTGTATTCTCTCAAGATTGAAGCTAAGCTCTTTATCAAAAGAGAGCCTAGAAATTTTGTAGCAAAATATTCTTAATTTTAATATAAAATTAAGTGAGTTTTGAAAGATCGGTGTTCACTGTTATTGCTTGTTTGATTTCAGTATTAACACATATCACTCCAATTTTTACATGTACTTTGTTCAAACCACAAATACTTCAAGAAAAGCATAAAAAACAAAAACACATTCCCCCCCCCTCTATGTGTAATTCATTACCTAACATAATACACACAGCAGAATAAAAATACTATTTATGACCCCTACATGCATGAGGATCGAGCACAGGTTATAATATGAAATATACACTATAGAAAATAATTAGTTATTACAACTACAAACCTGATTAGGATAACCTCTACCAGAAGTTATGCTAATTGTCAAAAGTCTAATAAGTTTTACAAACCAGTTCACTTTTATTATTACACCACAAACTAATTTACAAATTACACCAACTCTCAGATCCTACCTGCGGCTGTTGTCTGAAACCTAAAGATCTGAGGATGCACAAGAGGCACCCTCTTCCTAGTAGTATGCAACAAGCGAGGCATCTCAAGACCTCTCTGAAAGATCAACACAATAAAAGAAGTATGAGCTATTAAATACTCAGCAAGCAGTATAAAATATATGCTAGGAATGATAACCATAGTATTATACTGATAAAGAAGGAACAACATATAAATAATAATACATGCATAATAATCAAAACTACATAATCTATGAACAACAAATAATATTTTTTTGAGATTGGATTCTTTTTACCGATGGACGTACTATTACATGCTGATCAGCCGCTGTAATAGCATTAGATCATGTTTCGTAGAAACATGTCCCGTAACACGAATAATCCAATAACAAGACAATATATCTGCATGTGGCAACAATTGTATTATAAATATGGTCATATAATACACAGCCCTCCGCTGGACCGTCCGTCCCGGTAACTTATGCAATTTATCCAATCAAAATATTTTCATAAAAAAATTGAATCAATCGATATCCTATCATAATCAACTCCCCATTTCTTATTTTATGGAGTAATCTCAACAACTAATGGGATAGAGTAAAATGAGATATCATAGCTATTTACCATTCATTAGGAATAAGATCAATATACTAGTAGAGTAATTACTAGAATTATCTGACTCAAACAATCTAAGAGTATTCGAAACTAAAGTATCAAAAGGATTTACCTAACAACAATATTAATCTCAAGTATATAACATTTTTCTATTCTAAAATTGGAATAGGACAGGGGTAATTTCCTAATATGCAAAGACTGGATTTAACCTTGTCTAACCCTGACTTTTTTCCTGGACTTGATTCTCTAAATCAAATGCACTTATTTGATAAATCAGACAAAACTTGAATGACGTCTATACGTCTCAGCGCTACCAGATCGTTTATCTAATCATAGCATCGAAAGCTGTAAACATATAGCATATATATCATATAGTACATAATCATGTTATGCACATAACATATAAGTTAGATCGTTAATGATAGGTCTCGGTGTTTTTAAAACTGAAATCGGGTCAAAATAGGGATTTTTTGATAAGTATTCGACTTAGAACGACTCGTAAAATAAATGACCTTTTTGATATAAAAGGGTTTGGGTCTCGAAGGTATTTTTAATGAAAGTGGAATGTTTTTCTGAGTCTAGACGTGTTCGTTTCGTATTAAACGGATGAACGGTCTATTTATTATGAATAAAATTAGAATAAATCAATTAATAATGATATTAATTGAATTTTAAATACTCAAATTTATTTTTAAAAGCAAAAAAATAATTTTTAGGAATTATTTGGCTTTATTATGAATAATTATATTTTATTTAACTATTTATAAATAAAATTAATTGATTAAATGAATTAACCAATTAATTAAATCATAAATAATTAATTAAAATAAATTATAAATAATTAAATTAAATTTGGATTTTTGAAAATAATAAAAGAAAATAATTTTTGGAATTTAAAATAATTCAGTTAATTATTAAAATAATTAGCTAAATAAATTTTGAAATTAAAATGATTTTTAGAATTAAAAACTGAATTTTTTGTTTATTTTTAAAAAGAATTCCCAGAAACAAGTTTCAGAATTGAATTCTGGAAATTCGAGGATCAAACCCAGACTTTGAATTAAAGCTAAACGGGTCGAACTGGGTCACTCAAACCCATCCGGGTCGCGATGAACAGCGACCAGATTCTGGGTTGAGCCCAGTTTTCCGGCGGGTTCTCCGACGTCGGCGAGTCGGGTTCCAGCCACATTCCAAACTAATTAGCTTAGTTTTCAGTTCCAACAACAGTACTAAATTCCCTGAAGCACAACCAGATCATCAACATCATTCCCTGACAGTTTAACCTACGATTTCGGCGAGGAGAAACCATTAACGCCAACCAAACTCAAAGTTTCAGTCCAAACTCCGATTTTAACGAATCTTCAACCAAATCGAACGTATATTATATAAAATAAAAGCCCAGAGTATTTACAATCTATTCAGAACATCAGGAACCATCAAGAACACCTGAATAATCTCAAAAGTCGATTTGTAAAATCTTATAAAACTTAAAACTCGTTTTTACTATCTACTGAACCAAATGAAGCAAATAATATATTGAAATGATCCTTAAGACTTCTACAATCATAATCAATCATCCAAACAATCAAATAATTCTTCAAAACTCAAAATCGAATTTAAATAACAAATTTGAAAAATCAAAATATAAGAATAATTAACCTTATTCGATGATTTTGGTATAAAATTGACCGTCTCGATGCAAGCTTCACAGCGGTATCAAGAACACAATCAACAGATTCTTGGATTGTTCAGAAAGCTTGATTCTTTGAATTCGGTATTTCGAAAACTAAAAAAACTAAAAATAAAACAAAAGAACTGATATATATATATTTACATGATTATTACTGACTGGCAACCAGATACATACGAGACGTATTTATATCTACACAAACGGTCCCGGTATGTCACAAAGCGGTACCTTTTACTCGTTTAATTTATATCACAAGCCCTGAACATAATAATTTACGGGGAAAAACTGTAAAAATATAATTTATAGATAAATACAATATTTATGTCAAAATTCTCCAAAAATTATGTACATTTTAAAATATGAAAAAACGGACTGTTAGGAGAGTCCTTGATTTTATAAAAATAGATGTACATATTTTATGGGCTTTTATGTCCCGGTCGGGTCCCAGTCCGATAACTTTTGGGAAACAAAAATAATTTCTAAAATTGATATAAACCCCGAGAACATCAATAATATGTACAGACAATCATAAAACAAGTTTTAACATGTAACACGGAAGAAACGTAATCTGCCACGCGTCCAGATTGTAGATCGATTCATATAATTGCATTTTAAAGACATAATAATTATTAGAAAAATGCCCTGATCTTTACAGGACTAAAATTAATACCTACTTCACAATATATCATGGCATCACATTTTAAATTTAATTAAACAGAGAACATTTATTATGTATATCACAAAATATGTACAGAAATTTCCCGGTTATTACATCCTTCCCCCCTTAAAAGGATTTCGTCCTCAGAATCTATTTTAGGAAAACATCTGATGATACTTAGATAACATTTCACTTTCTAACTCCCATGTCGTCTCTTCAACCTTGGAAATTCCTCTACAAGACTCGTACCAAAGCTACAGACTTATTTCTAAGCACTTTCCCATGCCGGTATAGAATCTGTACCGGCCGCTCTATAAAAGATAAGTCTGGTTGGATCTCAATTGGCTCATACATTAACACATGATTAGAATGAGGAAAATAATTCTTTAACATGGACATATGGAACACATTGTGGATATGCTGCATGTGTGGTGGTAAAGCTAACTCATATGCCACTTTTCCCACATGCCCCAAAATTTCAAAAGGTCCAACATAACAGGGACTCAACTTTCCTTTCTTCCCAAATCTGGATAAGCCTTTCCAAGGTGAAATCTTTAATAGACTGTTTTTCTAACTTCAAATTCCATATCTTTTTTGACAGGATCAATATATTTAAGTTGTCGATCTTGAGCTGCCACTAACCTTTTCCGAATGAGTTCCACTTTTTCTTGTCTGCTAGATCAACTCTGGACCCAAAATCTTTCTTTCACCAACTTCGTCCTAATAGATTGGAGATCTACATCTTCTACCATATAGAGCTTCGTATGGAGGCATTCCGATACTTGCATGGTAGTTGTTGTTATAAGATAATTCAACCAAAGGTAGATGTTCATTCCAACTGCCTTCAAAATCCAAAGCACAAACTCTCAACATGTCCTCGATAGTCTGAATTGTCCTTTCGCTTTGACCATCTGTCTGCGGATGGTATGCAGTGCTCATATTCAATTTTTTTCCTAGATAATTTTGAAAACTTTTCCAAAATATTAAATTAAATCGAGGATCTCTATCTGAAACTATAGACACTGGAACTCCATGTCGAACCACAATTTCCTTCAGATATAACTGAACCAATTTATCCAATGAGAATCTGTCGTTGATAGGAAGCAAATGAACTGATTTAGTCAATCTATCAATAATAACCCAAATAGCATCATGATTTTCCTTGGTCCTCGGTAATCCAACTACAAAGTCCATTGCAAGATGTTCCAACTTCTATTCTGGAATGTCCAATGGCTGTATCAATCCACTAAGCCTTTGATGTTCTGCTTTGACTCTTTGGAAAGTGTAACACTTATTTACCCACTCCGCAATCTATTTCTTCATACTTGGCCAGCAGAAGTTTTCTTTTATGTCTTTGTACATCTTTGTATTTCCTGGATGAATTGAATACTTGGAGTTTTGAGCATCTCGAAGAATTTCATCCTTCAGCTCTGTCATATTAGGTACCCATATCCTGGAAGAAAATCTTAAAATTCCTTTATCATCTTTTTAACTTTTCTCTTTCTTCTCTTGTCAATTCGTCTTGTTCATGGCTCATTATTTCCTCTTAACATCTTCTTATCTTCTCTAACAATTATGGTTGAAAACACATAACACATACCATATCTGTAGATATAATTGAAATACTGACCTCTATTTCAAGCTTCTCAAATTCTTTAATCATTTCCTCAGATGAAATGACCATATTCAACCTCTCCTTTCTTCTTAAAGCATCTGCCATCACATTCGCCTTGCGTGGATAATAGTTAATTGCACAATCATAGTCCTTGATCAATTCTAACCATCTTCTCTGCCATATGTTCAGTTCCTTCTGAGTGAAGATATACTTTAAACTCCTCTGGTCCGTGTAGATTTCATACTTCTCTCCAAAATAATAATGCCTCCATATTTTCAATACAAACACTATAGCTGCTAGCTCTAGATCATGGGTTGGATACTTCTGTTTATGTGGTTTCATTTTCCTTGACGCGTAAGCTATCACCTTATCATGTTGCATCAAAACACATCCCAAAACTTTGTGTTAAGCGTCATTGTAGATCATAAAGTTCCCTTGATCATCTGCTACGACTAGTACTGGTGGTGATACTAATATGTTCTTTAGTTCTTGGAAACTTTCCTCGCACTTCTCCGTCCATAAAAAATTTCTCATTTTTCATGGTAAGCTTTGTGAGTGAGGTAGCTATCCTTGCGAAATTCTGCACAAATCTTCTATAATAACCTGCTAATCCCATAAAGCTTCTTAACTCTGTTGGTGTCTTTGGTCTTTTCCAATTGATTATGGATTCAATCTTTGATGGATCTACTTCCATTCCTTCATTACTTATAACATGTCCAAGAAATTGTACTTCTCGTAACCAAAACTCACACTTTGAAAACTTTGCGTACAATTTTTGCTATCGCGGTATTTCTAAAACTATCCTTAGATGTTCAACATGCTCTAGTTCTATCTTCGAGTAAACCAGAATATCATCTATGAATACAATAACAAATTTGTCTAAATACTTTTTGAATACTCGATTCATCAAATCCATGAAAACTGCCAGTGCGTTTTTCAATCCAAATGCCATCACCACAAACTCATAGTGTCCATATCTGGTTCTAAAGGATGTCTTTGGAATATCTTCTAATTTGATCTTCATTTGATGGTATCCTGATCTTAAATCAATCTTAGAAAACCATATAACATCTTTTAGTTGGTCAAACAGGTCATCAATACTTGGCAACAAGTACTTATTCTTAATAGTTAACTTATTCAGCTCTCGGTAATCAATACACTGTCACATACTCCCATCTTTCTTCTTGACAAACAAAACTGGTGCACCCCATGGGGATACACTTGGTCTTATAAATCCCTTACCCAAAAGATCTTGCAGTTGAATTACCAATTTCTTCATCTCAACTAGGGCCATCC
The DNA here is from genome assembly GCF_009905375.1 of Apium graveolens. Classification (NCBI taxonomy): domain Eukaryota; kingdom Viridiplantae; phylum Streptophyta; class Magnoliopsida; order Apiales; family Apiaceae; genus Apium; species Apium graveolens. The sequence goes on from NC_133647.1 coordinate 61,669,456, forward strand.
GGTATGGAGTTTTGGAAACTGGTTCTGTCCCTGGTGCCAATTCAATAACAAACTCAATTTCTCTGTCGGGAGGTAACCCTGGTAGAACATCTGGAAATTCATTGACTATTGGAACAACTTCTAGGTTTAAAATCTCCTTCTTAGTATCTATTAATTGGCCAAAAATGCTTCACAATTCTGGCACAATAACTTCTTCGCTTGAGCTATTAATAAGAATTTCTTTTCCTTTTTATTCCCTCTAAATACCACTTTCTTCTTTTTATCTACTGTTTGAAGTCTCACCTTTCTATGGTTACAGTCAATCTGGGCATTATTTTCTAATAACCAATCCATTCCTAGAATAACATCAAATTCTCCCAACTTAAATGGTATCAAGCTGGCATGAAAATGATGTCCTCCTATCACAATATCACACCTCAGACAAACATGATCTACTGCAACTTGATTCTTATTAGCTAGTTCTATCATTAATGCTTTGTCTAACAGTTCTATTTCACAATGTAGTTTATCGACAAAATCCTTAGAAATAAATGACCTTGTAGCTCTAGAATCAATTAAAACTTTAGCATCTACGGAATTTACTGGAAGTGTACCTGCAACCAAATCCGAACTCTGAACTGCATCCATCATAGATATATTAAATGTTCTGGCCTTCGGTTGAGCTGGCGGTCCTTTAATCCTTGGAACACTCTGAGATGGAGCACCTGCAATCTTGGGTGTGTTATTGGTCACATTTGGTGTTGGAAAAATCCTGGAAATATACCCTGGCTTTCCACACTTGAAACAAGTGGTTCTTGGTTTCTGCCCCTGAGTCAAACTTCGACATATATTGGCAAAATGTCCCTTATTACCACACTTAAAACATAGCAAATTGGTATTACAATTCCCAAAATACTTTCCAACACATCTCATGCAATAGGGTACTGGAGAAGAATTAAACCCTTGATGATTCTGGCTCCTGAGCTGATTAGCTTGATTCCCATTCCCAGTTGATGGTCTCCTGAATCCCAAACTTCTATTCTGCTGAAACTCTGGTCTATTGTTGAAATAACCATGGAAATTTCCTTGTTGTTGTCCCCCTCCCGAGTTTTCAAATTTTCTCTTCTTCTCATTCGGATCTTTCTGAGACGTATCACTCTTACTTTCAATAACCATGGCTTTATGAACTATTGCAACATAAGAAGTAACCTCAAACATAGCCACTCTACTTTCAATCCAAGGTTTCAACCCTTATTCAAATCTCTTTGCTCTTTTCTTATCCGTGTTAACTTGAACGGGAACAAACCTTGCCAATTCTGTAAACTTAGCCTCATACTCCGCAACACTCAAATTATCTTGCATTAAACTCAAAAACTTAATCTCTATTTGGTTCTTCATATGCCTCGTGAAATATTTCTTTAAAAATAATTTTGTAAATCTTCTCAAGTCGTCACCTGATCTATTTCCAATGCTTTCTTAGATTCCCACCAATAGTTTGCCTCCCCTTTTAGAAAATAACTGGCAAACTTGGTCTTCTGCTCATCTCCTGATCCAACCAACTCAAAAGCTTTTTCTATTTCCTTAATCCATGTATTGGCATCCACTGGATTTGCACTCCCCTTAAACTCGGGTGGATTAACAGCTTGAAAATTCTTAAAAGTCAGCGAAGGTGGAGCTACTAATTGTTATTGTTGTTACTGTTGTTGCTGCGTAAGTTGCATCATTTGTTGTTATATTAGTCCTAGCTTTTGGAAAACTGCTAAATCAGTATGAGTTTCAGTTTGATTCCCCCTTACTTATTAACTCTTCTTGGGGACCCATTTTCTAAAAATAAAATAAGAAATCTTTATAATCTGCTAAGCATGGATGTAAATATTTAGCAATTTATGAACATGACTAAAAAAATTTCATGCATAAAATCCTTTTATCCACGTTATAAATTTACCAACATTTTTGTACTTGCTTCATAATTATTATATCGTTCTGCTCAAAATCTCACAGAATAATAACACGATAAAGAAAAGAAAAGAAATGAGTCACTATTATCAAATGCTCAAATAAACAATAATATGAATATAAATAAAAATAATCTGAACAATCATCTGAGAATTTAAACTGAATTATACCATATTTTAATCTAGTGAATCTGGATAATATGAAAGAAAACTAAATAAGAAAGAAAAGAAATAAAATAAAACTAATACGGATAAAACTAAAACTGCAGTATAAACCATCATATAAAGGTACTGATACAACTATCCAAAGTACTTTCTCGGTTAGTCTAATACAAACTCAAGAAAATATACAACTCGAGAATAAGAATGATGGAATAAAGGAATATACTATACTAAAAAAGATACCCCCACTCCGTCTAACTGATCCAGCTGCCGCTGGCACACCCCTCGCATCATACTACATTATATTTCACTGGCTGACACCACCATACACAACAAAACAGGAGACAAATACCCTTTGCACTATACTGGATCTCTCATCTCCGAAACCAACTCATCTCTCATCCTCTAGCCACGCGGCTCATGCACCGCACGTAACTCTAAACGAGTCCAGCTCACAAGTCGTGTAAATCTACGAGCCTCTGTGTCCCACTCACTACTAGATGGAAGCTCTGCTAACCTCTCTCTGGAAATCTTCTCAATAGCTCGGACCGTAGACTGCACCTCAAAACTCGAAACACATTCCCTCATAGCGGTTGTCCTCACCATCTCCTGAATAGTCTGTCACTGGGGCCCTCGAAGTAACTGAAGCTATAGAGGTCGTGGCACTCTGCCTCCGGGTATGCCTGGTCCTAGCATGAACAGCCTCTCTAGACACCGCCATACCGGCCTCTTCAATGATTCTTATGACACGAGTCTCACCAGCCTATGAGATATCCACAACCACCTTCATACGAATAGACAGAACTACTCTCTCAGCCACCCTAACTAGCTCTGGGTCTACTACTCTCTCAACCACCGGGTCTGTTGGCATATCAACTCTAGGCTCCGTAACTCCTACAATAGGCTCACTCTGAACCGACTCCTCTGAATATGATGACAGGGATGGAGGTCCTACCTATCCACGAGAATAACCAGTCTCATCAGTACTATCCTCCTCCACAAGCTCCTTCAAGAATCACATCACAGCTCACAGATATAAAATCTGAAACTTATGACCAAAGACTATATCCGATAGTCTGAACTGAACTCGATATGAGTTAGACACATACTTATCTCATGTGATCTTCTTATAACTCAAATAAGACAACTCCTAAGTCTATTTCAGTGACCATAACCTGTAGTTATGATACCAACCTGTGACACCCTCCAAATCCAGGGCCTGGATTTGGGGGTCACGGACTGCTTAACAATAACATAATATACACAGCGGAATAAAAATACTATTTATAACCCCTACATGCATAAGGATCGAGCATATGTTATAATATAGAACATACACTATAGCAAACCATTAGTTATTACAACTACAAACCTGATTAGGATAACTTCTACCTAAAGTTATGCTAATCCACAAAAGTCTAATAAGTTTTACAAACCAGTTCACTTTTATTATTACACTACAAACTAATTTACAAACTAGACCAACTCCTAGATCCTACCTGCTTTTGTTGAGGCACCTGAAACCTAAAGATCTGAGAATGCACAAGAGGCACCCTCTTCCTAGCGGTATGTAACAAGCGAGGCATCTCAAGCCCTCTCTGAAAGATTAGCACAATAAAACAAGTATGAGCTATGAAATGTTTAGAAAGCAATATAAAATATGTGCTCGGAATGGTAACAACAGTATTATGCTGATAAACAAAGAGCACCAGATAAATAATAATATCTGCATAATAATCAAAGCTACATAAGCTGTGAACAACAAATAGTAAGTTATTGAGATTGGATTCTTTTAACTGAAAGACGTACTATTACATACAGATCAACCACTGTAATAACAATACATCATGTTTCATAGAAACATGTCCCGTAACACGAGAACTCCAATAACAAGGAAATATATCTGCCTGTGGCAACAACTGTATTATAAATATGGGCATATAATACACAGCCCTCCGCTGGACCCTCCTTTATGGTCACTTATGCAATTCATCTTATCAAAATATTTTCATAAAGGAATCAAATCAATCGATATCCTATCATAATCAACTCCCCATTTCTCATGTTCCGGAGTAATCTCAACAACTGATGGCGAGATAACTAGTAAGATTAGTTATTCGCTAAATATCAATATCAAGTTCTACTGTATAGAGTAAAATGAGATAGCATAATTATTTACTATTTAGCAAGAATAAGATAAATATTCTAGTAGAACAATTACTAGAATTATCTGGCTCAAACAATATAAGAGTATTCGAAAGTACTGTATCAAAAGGATTTACCTATCAGCAATATCAATCTGAAGTATATAACATTTGTCTATTCTGAAATTAGAATAGGACATGGGTACTTGCCTGATATCCAAAGACTGGATTTAACCTTGTCTAACCCTGACTTCCTTCCTGGACTTGATTCTATAAATCAAATGCACTTATTTAATAAACCAGGAAAAATTTGAATGATGTCTATACGTCTCAGCGTCTACCTGATCGTTTATCTAATTGTTAGTCACTAAACACGCGCTAATAATACACGCAAGTATATGAGTTCGCAAGTAGTATAGAATCTTTTCTAGTTCGTTCCCACAGAGACTGTATTGGTAAACTATCTAATTTATGCACCTAAGCAACAATGTATGGTTATTATCCAATGCTAAGATGATAACAAATTGATATTGTTTATAACTAAGAATTACGCTAACAATTATAACTACGAGAATAAGATTGACTGAACTGATATATATGATAAACATGGAATTCTAACTTCATTAAATACTTCATTCAATAGCCTTATTATTCTTAACCTTAGCATGCAATGGTGATGATATTAATCAGATAACACAAAACTGATAAACGCCAACTTTCGTTGCATGAGTACCATTCTACCAGACATCCACAAAAGAGATAGAAGATGAATATACACCAGTTATATTGAGACCCTATATGTTTATAGAATATGACAACAGAAAGGTTTAAGCACAAGTTATCTATCTTGATTACACAGGGCAAGTAAGATGGTTAAAATTACCTACGAATCATGAATAACAAATACATGAACCTATGCTAGCATGGCAAGTTCTAAATCCTTAAATTCACTTTCATTTCATTAAGAATTAACACGCTATCTTATAAGTTCGCGACACTCATAAGACGAATAGGCACAACCAATACTAGGATATCATACAATCACCACATACTAAGGCATCAAAAAATTTAACTAAACAAATCCATAAATAAATCTGCTAGAACCCCACGATAATGATTAGCCCATAATCGGACTCATCATCAACGTGTGTTCCGATGAAAACATGATATAACCAACGTAGTCTTTATACGAATAAATAAAACCAAGTACAAAAAAGAGTATAGGTTCAGCAAAACAAGAAGCAAGCATCCAAATTACAACTCAAAACAAAGATTCATAAGAATAAACTAGATCGTCTTCGCCTTTGTTGAATTGTGCTAAAGGTCTCTTGTCATCTTCTCCTTGCGCTCTGGTCCGTCTCTAACTTGTTATCTATTAAAAATGACATAATATGAATATATATAGCAGCCCTCAACAATCTGGAAGCTTCCCTTTTAGAATTATAATAGAAACAGGATTCTGAAATTCGGCCTCGGCACGGGCGCGCGCTATAACAGCGCGGGCACGCTGCATTTCTGGAACCTCGGCGCGGCCGCACGCTATCACAGCGCGGGCGCGCCGTCCTTCTGGGAAAAACTCAGATTTCTTCTTAAAACTTGCTGCTTCGAGCCAGCTTTCCATGAGCTTTTATTCCAACACTAACTGGACACCAAATTAGCACCAAAATAATGTCAATTCACCTGATTACTTGAATAGTGCCTGAAATGCAAAAACACTAGAAAACACTAGAAAACACATTAAAACACATAACAACTTGAGTACAAATACACCAATTCAAAGCTTATTAGAGCAGAATAAAGTGTCATAAATGCCACTCAACATACCCCCAAACTTGAATCGATGCTTGTCCTCAAGCATAAACAGACTTAAAGAACAAGAAACAAAAAATGCATGAATGCAACTATATGAATGCAACGATCTCCAATAGAATAACTCAACCAACCAACAAGCAACATATCAACAAATGCAGTTATTCACATAAAGATCAATCAAATCATACAAATTAACTTACAAACTAGAGACGTGCGTGTGTGAAGATGCTTACAGATATACTATCATAACTAGATCAATAATCATGACTCACCACTCATCAAGGCAATCGCAAGGTTATGAATAAAATAAAAAGCTAGACTCAAAATAACTTATAACACTTTAATTCTTCTATTAGAGTTTTATACGGATTCATGCTTTTATTCACTACAAAACAACACAAATATGCTTATTTGATCGTGTAATGAGTGAGGTCCATAAAAGACTTATACAATAGTACCCATGTAGCGAGCGTTAGGTTAGCGGATCCCAGACTATAAAAGCCTTAGGTCACTAGGCACAAAGTCCCCTAATAACTTAATAACTCGAGTACTAAAGAGCCCACACGTGATCAGTTATACATAACACTTATTCTTTTTTTTTTCTTTTTTTCTTTTTCATTTTTTTCCTCTTTTATTTTCTTCTACTTCTTTTTTTTCACAATTTCTGAATGAGTGCATTTCGATCCATCTCATTCAACCCTAGACTACTCATAAAAATATGAGCCGGCTACTAGCTATTTGACACCTAACCACACAACTAGCAATAAAATCCAATTTCTCCAATTTTTAAATATCCATGTCTTTTATTATTAAGAGAATGCCCAAATTCTAAATATAAACAAGCGATTAAACCTCGACAAATCAAATAAACCATGATCATGATCTAGCACTCTAGCAACCTATAAGACTTAGTGAAATACAAGTGTCTCTAGCATGCAAATCAATCCAATAAGACTCAACATCACTAAATACGAGGTCACTACACTAGCATCAATATCGCAAGTCAATCAGAAAAATTATCTAAGGGATCATGTTATAATGCAAATGCATGAAACAACATGAACAAAAAATCATAAAAACTACCAAAATAAAAAAAACTACATATAAATTTGCAAACTATATGAACTAAACTATCATGAACATGCAAACTATATGAGACTCACACAAATATATTCCTTCAACTACTACCCCAACACTTAAAATATTCATTATCCTTAGTGAAGTTAATAGTAAGGAATCAGGCATACCTACTCTGAATCAGAATCCTCACCCTCAAGGGGTGGAGTGTCAGGTGTGTCAGAAGGCGGATACACAGAGTCCTCACCAAATATTGGCCACTGAATGTCAACTCCGGTGGCTCTAAATGCAGTCCCAAGTGCCTGGGTGAGATCCTGTATAAAATGACTATGGATGTCGTGCATCGCATCCATCCTCCTCGCAAGACGCCTATACTGCATCGAGCTCAAACCAGCTCCCATGTCCGCTTCTGCTGCCTCCTGCTGCTGCTGCGATGGTACTCCTTCATCTCCTAACTGAGCTCTCCATGAAGTCCTGCTCGCCAGACCAGCAGCTGGCGTCCCACCACGTAGGTGGTCAAAAGAATACCCACGCCCCTTCAGATCGGGCTTGCCTCCATCCCATTCCTGCATCATAGCCAAAGTAGTGCTATCGATCGGAGCACTTGGAATCTACAACTGCTCATATGCGGGCCAATGCACACCAACTGCCCCACATAACTTTATCACCACTGACGCATACGGAATAGACCCCGTAGTGCTCCCCCTCAAGAACCTCAGAATCCCCTGGTATATCACCATCCCCAAATCTACATAATCACCCTGCAGAATGCCCCATAGAAGATGTGCACGCTCTACCGTAACCTTATATACATGCGAAGATGGCATGATATTATCACATATAAAAGCGTTCCATGCACGGGAAAACCTGTTCATTCTGGATGCCGGGAACGTAGAATACTCGGCGACTGTACCCCTCTTGATCTTCCAATATGTGTCAGGCCAGCACAGAGTAGCAACAATAAGATCCAGATCAAAGTCCTCTAGAGTCTTATCATTCCAGGTATCTTGCCCCACCTTCCTCGCGGGCTACTCAATCACGGTCCTGATAGCCTCTGCACTATACTCCACCGTCCTCCCTCGCACCACAGTGAATCTATTCTTCCCGGCCTTGGAGTTCGCTTAGAACTCGTGAACCACACTCATAGGCACAGTGGCTGGTGCCTCGCAAAAAGGAACCCATCACATCTCCAAGATCATCTCCAAAAGCTTACCATCATTCCCAGATGGCAGGAAACCTCTCTCCTTAGCAATAAGCTTCGCGAGAAGCCTCGTGTACTCCTCCTCAGCCTCGGGAGTAGAAAACCTAGGCCTCACACCACTAGAAGTTGAAGAATCGGTGGCGTTGTTATCGACTTGAGTTCTTTGACTCTTGGGTGCCATGGAAATTGATTAGAGAGAATAAAAGTTGTGTTTGAGAGAGAATTTGTGTTCGAGAGTTTCTGAATTGGTGAAGAAGTTTGTGTATGGGGTGTATGTATATATAGGTTTTGAAAAGAGAACTAGATATGGAATAGAAGTGGGATTTGATTATGGGAATAATGGGAGTAATGGGTTTGATTTGGAGATGGAATTATGGGATGTGGGGGATTAAAATTCGGTTATGAATTGATTTTGGAACAAAATTCCCGTTTCCCCCCTTAAACTGCCTTTTATTTTTTTCCAAAGTCGGGACACGGCGCGGCCGCACGCTGGGACAGCGTAGGCGCGCGCTACATCTGCCAAACCGGCGCGGCTGCGCGCTGTAACAATGCGGACGCGCGGTGTTTCTATGTAAACGGCGCGGCCGCGCTCTGAGATAGCGCGGGCGCGCCAGGCTTCTGTAGTCAGACCTGTATTTTTCCAAATTTTTTGATTTTTTTGTGATTTTCTCTTTTCTTCTTGCTTCCACTACTTACTAATGTACAAAAAACTTGGGTTTCCTCCCAAGAAGCGCTTCTTTTACGTCGCTGGCTTGACGTAGAATCTTGAGATCAGGTGGACAATAAAACGGCACTAACCACCTCGCGGGTTGCCATGCCACCATAATAATGCTTCAACCGTTGACCATTTACCTTGAATGCTTGGCCCAGATCATTCTTAAAAATTTCCACCGCTCCATGTGAAAACACTTTTTTGATTATGAAGGGCCCTGACCATCTTGACTTCAATTTTCCAGGAAAAAGACGGAGATGAGAGTTGAATAAAAGAACTTGTTTCCCTGGCACAAATTTCTTGAGCACTAGACCCCGATCGTGCTACCTCTTGACTTTCTCCTTATACATCTTGTTGTTTTCATAAGCTTGAAGTCGAAACTCGTCAAGTTCATTTAATTGAAGCATCCTCTTCTTTCCAGCTGCATGCAAGTCCAGATTCAATTTCTTCAAAGCCCAATATGCTTTATGCTCGAGCTCTACAGGCAAATGACACCCTTTACCATACACCAACTGAAATGACAACATTCCCAATTGAGTCTTATATGCTATTCAATACGCCCAAACAGCTTCATCAAGCTTTAAAGACCAATCCTTCCTTGATGGACATACCACTTTCTCCAAAATGCGCTTGATCTCTCTGTTAGATACCTCAACTTGACCATTTGTCTGAGGATGATAAGTCATACCAATGCGATGATTCATATTATACCTTTTCAACATAGCAGTGAACTTGCGATTGCAAAAATGTGACCCCTCATCACTGATTATGACTCTTGGAGTTCCAAACATTGTGAATATTTGCTTGTGAAGAAAATTAAGCACCACTTTCGCATCATTTGTTGGCAACGCCTTAACTTTAACCCATTTCGACACATAATCAACGACCAACAAGATATACTGATTATTACAAGATGAGACAAATGGCCCCATGAAGTCAATTCCCCAAACATCGAAGACCTCAACCTCGAGAAGCACATTAAGAGGCATCCCATCCTTTTTAGACATATTACCCACATATTGACATCGATCACATTTCAAAACAAACTGATGAGCATCTTTAAAAAATGTTGGCTAAAAGAAACCTGCTGAAAGAACACGAGCTGCTGTCTTTTCTCCACCATAATGTCCTCCATAATCCGTTGAGTGGAAATCTCGCAAGATCCCCCCCGTTTCGCTGTAAGGAATACATCTCCTGATGATTTGGTCAGCTCCTTGGCGAAAAAGAAACGGCTCATCCCATATATACCACTTCACTTCATGAAGAAACTTCTTCCTTTAAGCCTAAGATAAGTCAGGAGGCATGATATTACTCACAAGATAGTTCACAATGTTTGCAAACCACGATTCTTCTTGCACTCCAAACAGCTGCTCATCGGGAAAAGACTCATTTATCAATGTCTTATCCAATTAAGTAGCATTAGGATTCTCTAAACACGAGAGATGGTCAACAACTTGATTTTCAGTTCCTTTTCTGTCCTTAATCTCTAGTTCAAATTCTTGGAGCAAACGAACCCATCGAATCAATCTAGGCTTCGAGTCCTTCTTTGAGAGGAGATATCGAATGGCGGCGTGAGACATCATTGAGTGGAAATCTCGCAAGATCCCCCCGTTTCACTGTAAGGAATACATCTCCTGATGATTTGGTCAGCTCTTTGGCGAAAAAGAAACGGCTCATCCCACATATACCACTTCACTTCATGAAGAAACTTCTTCCTTTGAGCATAAGATAAGTCAGGAGGCATGATATTACTCACAAGATAGTTCACAATGTTTGCAAACCACGATTCTTCTTCTTGCACTCCAAACAGCTGCTCATCGGGAAAAGACTCATTTATCAATGTCTTATCCAATTAAGTAGCATTAGGATTCTCTAAACGCAAGAGATGATCAAAAACTTGATTTTCAGTTCCTTTTCTGTCCTTGATCTCTAGTTCAAATTCTTGGAGCAAACGAACCCATCGAATCAATCTAGGCTTCGAGTCCTTCTTTGAAAGGAGATATCGAATGGCGGCGTGAGACATCATTGAGTGGAAATCTCGCAAGATCCCCCCGTTTCGCTGTAAGGAATACATCTCCTGATGATTTGGTCAGCTCTTTGGCGAAAAAGAAATGGCTCATCCCACATATACCACTTCACTTCATGAAGAAACTTCTTCCTTTGAGCATAAGATAAGTCGGGAGGCATGATATTACTCACAAGATAGTTCACAATGTTTGCAAACCACGGTTCTTCTTCTTGCACTCCAAACAGCTGCTCATCGGGAAAAGACTCGTTTATCCATGTCTTATCCAATTAAGTAGCATTAGGATTCTCTAAACGCGAGAGATGATCAACAACTTGATTTTCAGTTCCTTTTCTGTCCTTGATCTCTAGTTCAAATTCTTGGAGCAAACGAACCCATCGAATCAATCTAGGCTTCGAGTCCTTCTTTGAGACGAGATATCGAATGGCGGCGTGATCAGTGAAAACTGTCACCTTAGTCCCAAGTAGATAAGATCGAAATTTCTCAAAACCGTAGACAATAGCCAAAAGTTCTTACTCCGTAGTAGTGTAAGTCAGTTGAGCACCATTCAGAATCTTACTAGCGTAGTAGACTAAAATAAATATATTGTTCTTTCTCTGCCCAAGAACTGCTCCAACTGCATAGTCACTTGCATCACACATCATCTCAAAAGGCTCATTCCAATCAGGTGTAGTTATGACAGGTGCCGTGATTAAACTCGTCTTCAATGTCTCGAAAGTTGCAAGGCACTCGTCATCGAATTTAAAAGGAACATCTTTCTCTAACAAACTGCACAAAGGCTTTGAAAATTTCGAGAAGTCCTTGATGAAACGCCTGTAGAAACCTGCATGACTAAGAAAACTGTGAATCCCCCTGACAGAGATAGGTGGATGAAGATTCTCAATGACCCCACATTGGCCTTGTCTACCTCTAGACGCTTATTAGAAACTTTGTGCCCGAGAATAATGCCTTGACGCACCATAAAATAACATTTCTCCCAATTGAGAACCAGATTGGTCTCAACACACCTCTTGAGAACGTGTCCCAGATTCTGCAAGCATTCATCAAAAGAATCGCCAAAGACTGAGAAGTCATCCATACACACCTCCACATTCTGGCCAATCATGTTAGAAATGATGGCCATCATACATCTCTGAAATGTGGCTAGTGCACCACACAGACCAAAAGAAACTCATCTGAAGGCGAAAGTACCAAATGGACAAGTGAAGGTAGTCTTCTCCTGATCTTCTGGAGCGATACAAATCTGATCGTAACCCGAATAGCCATCCAGAAGATAATAATACTCATTACCAGCCAACCTGTCAAGCATCTGATCAATGAAGGGCAATGGAAAATGGTCCTTCCTAGTGGCTTTGTTCAGCTTCCGATAGTCCATGCAGACTCTCCACCCCTTGACTGTCCGTGTAGGAATAAGCTCATTATTCTCATTTGCTACCACAATAATGAAATAGATGTGTCCTAAGTCCAATCATTTATGATGATTGAGGAATAACTTTTATGTAATCTGTTTTGATTTCATTGATATTAATAAAAGACTTGTTTTGGTTTTATTGCGGGCTTTATCTATTTAAGTGTTTAAATAAGATATATCATAGTTTAGAGTAAAGCTTTTTATGGATTATGATGAGATCATAATAATGAGACCTAAAAGATGATAACTCTAAACTTAAATATTTCCTGGTCGTAGGATTACTAACTGGTAATTAGTAATCCGCAAAGATCGGTACATACTATGCTTACTTCATTATGAAGGATGTCTGTTCTCATAAACATTTGTGTGGTGACACTATAGCTAGTATGTAGGTGCTTATTATAGAATAAGTTCACTGAACATGACTCACACAGCTGAACAACTAATGGAGTTCACTCACGTGTCAGCAGATGTTCACATAGTGATAGTTGTACAAGTATCCTTAGACTTGAGGTCATCATAGTCATCTTGTGTACACTGAACTATACTTTGGTTTAGTTCTTAGTCTCTAGGGACAATAATAAGGGCTCTACTGGGTGTAGGAATTTGTACACGAAGATAGTGTATGATCAATAAAGGATCTACCCTTCCAGTGAAGGAAGAGAATGTTCAATGCTGATCCACTTATGCTAGTTCAGGAATCTCTGGCCAGAGTGAATGAAATTAGAAAGGAGTTTCTAATTTACATTAATTAGAACTAAGCATAGTGAATGGGAAAGCAAATGATTAAATAAGATAGGCTTGACACAAGTTTCATGCCTTGTATTTAATCGTGACATTGCAGGGTAGAAGGAATTGATTGTACGGTAACTACTCACTGAATAGGTTCTTGGTATTCTAAGCAGTGAATTCGTATTATCCGGATAGTCGCGATATGCTGAGAAGTATCCCTCACGATGTAGAATAAATATGATTAATTTATTAATTAATCATATTTAATGAATTAGAGAATTTATATAAATAATGATAAAATAGTTTTATTATTATTTATTTCTACTACCGGCTTAATATTGGACCTACAGGGTCACACCATAAAAGAGAATGATTTAATGGTGGATGAATTAATTAATAATGGCTGGTAATTATTTATTTGTGAAATAAATAATTAATTAGCATATTTAATAATTGATTAAATGATATTTAATTAATTCTTAATATTATTAATTAAGAATTTAATTTTGGAAATTAAATCAAGTGAGAGAATTATTTTTCTAAAGTGTTTAGAAAAGGGATTAATGATTAAAAGGTGATTTAATTATTAGTTAATTGGTTAATAAGAATAATCAATTAAAGGGTTAATAATAATAATATTTTATGGAAAATTTTCAGCTGAAAATTTTGCCTATAAATATACTATTATAAACCTTATTTGCCTCAACCCAAATAATTAACCCTAATTCTAAAGTAGAACAAGAGGGAGGCAACTAATTCTCTCAACCTCTTCCTCCTACATTACATTGATCTCTTGGTGGATACCGGTGGAGTGCTTCACACTTGAGGAGCAGCTGCTAGGGATTTCCGTTCATCGTTCCTGGATCGCTATTAAAGACCTCCATCTTTCCATTAACGTAAAGCTTCTTAAGGTAAACATACTGAACTACGAATTAAATATTATTTTTCGTATGGATCATGCAGAGGGTTTCGGTTTTTTAAGATTTAAATTTACGTTTTCGTTGCGTTTATGTGCTAAAAACCCTTCAATGGTATCAGAGCTACTTGCGAAAAGTTTTTAATTCGTTTATTTGTTTAACTGTTTTCGATAAATGAGCATGTACGTGATTCGCCATGATTTGATGTTGATATAATATGCTTATATATGTATGGTTTTGAATATATGATATTCATGTGAGTTATATAATCATAAGATGATTATGTAATATGTGTATATACTGATATATACATGATTTATGTTTGTTCTAATTATGAGAATCATATTAGATACGGATTCTGAATAGGCTGTTGCAGATTTGCTGAAATCTGGGTCTGGTGTCTGATTTACTCAAACGAATACCCTATTCCATAGGTAAACGATCGTCTGAACAAAACTGATAGTAAAAGCTATCAACGACTCGTCTGTAAGGCGTTTGACGTCGTTTACTGCCCGTAAACAGTGATTCTTGTTTTTTTGATGTGATTCTAATTTTTCTGATTTTTGTCATATTTTTTTTTATAATTAGATCATGGATAATATGATATGTTAAGATCAGATTATGTGTTTTAACATGCTTTTATGTGTTGTATGAGCATGGTGGATGGTTATGGCCTTTCGACCTTAATGTAATGGTTTTGGTTTTGGTTTTAAATACGACTTGCATGTCGTCAATCTTTGTAATTATAAATCTCGAATGTAACTCGAGTTATTCTTGTAAGTTCATTAGATTAGTTTTACTTTTAATCTATGTAATGTAATTGAAGACTCAAGAAGGCTATCCAATGGAGGTGATACAACGAAGAAGACGAGGGATACAAGAAGTCTAAACAAAGAAGAAGACTTATGTAATAAGTAGTTGTATTTATTTCCATCACCATATTAGATTGACCTTGATCTTTATCATGAGCTTGATAAAGATCACATAGGATGGGGCCATAACCAAACATATTTACTTTATTGTACTTTACATTTACTTGTTTATTTAATTTTAAATATGAGATATATGGCTATGTTTACCATGCGATGATAGATTTAGGTGAACTTAAATCAATATAAGGCGTGCTCTAGAAAATCTAGAATAGGAATCGTTTCTTGCCTTAACAATAATATTATGAATACAATCATGAGATTCTTGTGTTTATGAAACACATAATTAAATATGAATTTTCAATATTGAGAGAAAGGATGATTCTGTCAAAAGCAGATTTTTATCTGTAAGAAAGGGGTATTAAGTGACGCCTCTTGACAATGCTCCCCCCGATCTGGGAATCATCTGATTATCGATTATTGATTTGAAATATTTAATTTAAAAGGAAGAATCTCTTTATAATATGATTATGATTGTAATATAATATAATCCCTCTCAAATTAAATAATATCAAGTAGTAATTGGCCAATGACACAACGGGCTTATGTCGGTCATAGCCTTCCAACATGGTAGAAAGTGGTTCTTATTTTTAAATCATTGTCGTTTCGTGCTACAGCCGAGGGATTTGATTTCGAAATAAGAAATACTTGTCTATTACATAGAGATGTGTACATTGAATTATAATCTAAAGGTCGTTACGTGCTACAGCCGTGGGCCGTTGGAGACTGATTCAATTGTACGAAATGTTGGGTTAGACTTGACTTCGAATATTGAGTTTGTCGTGCTACAGCCGTGACTCAATTATTCAAGAGGCTAAAGTTTTATTAGGGAATAACATAAGATGTAATTGATAAGAGTTGTCTGCCTATTGAGCATCACATGACGTTTCGTGCTACAGCCGAAGTTGTGTGATGGAATGTAGGATCCCTATTCCCACTAGCATTATGAATGCTTAATTTTCACTTAGGGGTTGTATAAATTAGATAAACTAGTGGGAGCCACTTATGAATAAAGACCCGATTCATATAGTGTCTTAAAATGAAATTGAATATTTGCTAAGTGTTGTTATGTGTTAATCATTTAAAGATTTACTATATTCGTTATGTCTTCAGCACTATCACTCCGGAGTATACTAGATGCTCACAAGTTGACTGGTCCTAATTTTGCTGACTGGCTTCGAAACTTGAGAATTGTTCTCAGGGTTGAGAAGCTGGAATATGTGCTTGACTCACCTAAGCCTACTGAACCTGCTAGTGATGCACATAATGATGAATATGTTGTGTATCGTAAGTGGATAGATGATGCAAATGTTGCTCAATGCATCGTGCTAGCTTCCATGAACATTGAGCTACAGAAGCAACATGAGCATATGGATGCTCACACTATCCTTATGCATCTACAAGAGTTGTATGATGTGGCAGGGAGGACAGCTCGATATGAGATATCGAAGGAACTGTTCGGTTGTAGGATGCCTGAGGGATCATCTGTGAATGACCATGTACTTAAGATGATCAATTTGATTGAACGTCTTGGACAACTTGGTTTTGCCATGGATGGGGAGCTGAGCCGAGACTTGGTCTTGCAATCACTTCTGAGTTCGTTCTCGCAGTTTGTTATGAACTTTCACATGAATAAGCTGGATGTCAGCCTGCCTGAACTCCACAACATGTTGAAGACTGCGGAATCGAATTTTCCCCTAAGAAGAGTTCTGTTCTTCTAATTGGTGGAGGTTCCAATCCTAAGAAAAGGAAGAAGAACCCTTCCAACAAGAAGAAAGTAGGTGAGAAAAAGCTGGTTCCAGCAAAAGCTGAAGACCCCAAGAGCAAAGCTGTTTGCTTTCACTGTAATAAGGTGGGGCACTGAAAGAGGAACTGCAAGGTTTACCTTGCAGAATTGAAGAAGAAGAAGGGTAGTGAGACTACCGCTTCTGATTCAGGTATGTTCATGATCGAAGTTAATATGTCACTAAGTCAAATTTCTACTTGGGTATTAGATACTGCCTGTGGTTCTCATATTTGCAATTCGTTGCAGGGACTAAGGAGAAGTAGGTCTCTTGAAGAAGAGGAGGTGATTCTACGAATGGGAAATGGAGCAAGAGTTGCTGCTGAAGCTGTAGGATCATTTCATTTACATATGCCTACGGGCAAGACTATTGTTCTAAATAATTGTTATTTTGTTCCCTTGATTCTGAGGAATATTATTTCTATTCCATGGTAGACTTGGCTGGATTTTTGTTTGTTATTCAGACTAATAAATGTTCAATTCTTAGAGATAACGTTCTTTATGAAAGTGGTATTTTAAACAATGGTCTGTATGTATGTGACGCAGAGCATAATTTACTACAAATTGAACATACTAATAAAAGAAAAAGGGATGATGAAAATCTCACTTTCTTGTGGCACTGCGGACTTGGTCATATTAGTGAAAATAGACTGCGGACAATGCATAAGGAAGGGTTACTTGACCCCTTTGATTTTGAATCATATCCTACATGCGAGTCTTGTCTATTGGGTAAAATGACCAAATCTCCATTTAATGGACATGGAGAGAGGGCTACAGATTTGCTAGGATTGGTACACACAGATGTATGTGGACCAATGTCTACGCAAGTCATGGGTGGATTTTCATACATCATTGCTTTCATAGATGATTGATCTAGATTCAGATATGTGTATTTGATGAAACACAAGTCTGAAGCCTTTGAAAAGTTCAAAGAATATAAGTATAAAGTGGAGAAACAAAGCAAACATAGTATTATAACACTTCGATCAGATCGAGGTGGTGAATACTTGAATGGAGAGTTTATAGCTTATCTCAAAGAAAATGGTATAGTCTCCCAGTTGAATGGGGTATCTGAAAGGAGAAATCGAACTTTGTTAGACATGGTTCGGTCCATGATGAGCTATGCGAATCTTCTAGTATTCCTGTGTGGTTATGCATTGGAAACCTCAGCATATTTACTGAATAAGGTGCCTTCCAAATCTGTTCCTCAAACTCCATATGAGATATGGAAAGAAAGGAAACCGAGTCTTAAACACGTTAAGATTTGGGGATGTCCAGCTTATGTCAAGAAAGTTGACCCAGATAAGCTGGAATCTCGATCTGTAAAATGTAATTTTGTGGGATATCCTAAAGAGACTTTAGGGTATTACTTTTACACCGATCATCGGGTATTTTTCTCCAGACATGCTACCTTCTTGGAAAAGCAGTTTATCCTTGAAGGAAACAGTGGGAGCAAAATTGAACTTGATGAAGTTCAAGAAGCACAAACTACTACGGATCAAGTGGAAACACCTGTTTAGACTGAACAACCTTCTGTGGAACAGCCCATTCGTAGGTCAGGGAGAGTGTCTCGCCAACCTGAGAGGTATTATGGCCTTGTCATTGAGAATGACAATGAGTTGTCAATCATTGATGATGATGACCCTGTGACCTATAATGTGGATATGAGTAGTGTTGACTCAGAGAAATGGCATAGTGCCATGAAATCCAAAATGGAATCTATGTATACCAACCAAGTATGCACTCTGGTTGAGGCGCCTAAAGGTATTAAGCCTATTGGGTGCAAGTGGGTATACAAAAGAAAGATTTGAGAAGATGGGCAGGTGGAGACCTATAAGGCCAGGCTCGTGGCAAAAGGATTCAGACAAAGGCAAGGGATTGACTTTGATGAAACTTTTTTGCCTGTAGCCCTGTTAAAATCAATTCGGATTTTGCTTGCGATTGTTGATTACTACGACTATGAGATCTGGCAAATGGACGTGAAAACGACCTTCCTCAACGGGAAACTTGAAGAGGAAGTGTATATGACATAGCCAGAGGGTTTTCTTTCCAAGGGAAATGAACACCTAGTGTGTAAGCTGCTGTGAACCATATATGGTTTAAAGTAAGCTTCTCGTAGATGGAACATCCGTTTTGATGAGACAATCAAAGAGTTTGGTTTTATCAAAAACATAGATGAACCATGTGTCTACAAAAAGGTTAGTGGGAGCGCGGTAACATTTCTTGTATTGTATTGAAAGAGGAGACATCAAGAGAGTTGACACAATTAACAACGTAGCAGACCCACTCACAAAGCCACTTTCTCAAAGTCACTTTGATCGTCACAAAGACAAGATGGGTATTAGATACCAGAGTGATTGGCTTTAGTACAAGTGGGAGATTGAAAGAGATGTCTCCTAAGTCCAATCATGTATGATGATTTAGGAATAACTTTTATGTAATCTGTTTTGATTTCATTGATATTAATAAAAGACTTGTTTTGGTTTTATTGCGGGCTTTATCTATTTAAGTGTTTAAATAAGATATACCATAGTTTAGAGTAAAGCTTTTTATGGATTATGATGAGATCATAATAATGAGACCTAAAAGATGATAGCTCTAAACTTAAATATTTCCTAGTCGTAGAATTACTAACGGGTAATTAGTAATCCGTAAAGATCGGTACATACTATGCTTGCTTCATTATGAAGGATGTCTGTTCTTATAGACATTTGTGTGGTGACACTATAGCTAGTATGTAGGTGCTTATTATAGAATAAGTTCACTGAACATGACTCACACAGCTGAACAACTGATGGAGTTCACTCACGTGTCAGCAGATGTTTACATAGTGATAGTTGTACAAGTATCCTTAGACTTGAGGTCATCATAGTCATCTTGTGTACACTGAACTATACTTTGGTTTAGTTCTTAGTCTCTAGGGACAATAATAAGGGCTCTACTGGGTGTAGGAATTTGTACACGAAGATAGTGTATGATTAATAAAAGATCTACCCCTTCCAGTGAAGGAAGAGAATGTTTAATGCTGATCCACTTATGCTAGTTCAGGAATCTCTGGTCGGAGTGAATGAAATTAGAAAGGAGTTTCTAATTTACATTAATTAGAACTAAGCATAGTGAATGGGAAAGAAAATGATTAAATAAGATAGGCTTGACACAAGTTCCATGCCTTGTATTTAATCGTGAGATTGCAGGGTAGAAGGAATTGATTATACGGTAACTACTCACTGAATAGGTTCTTGGTATTCTAAGCAGTGAATTCGTATTATCCGGATAGTCGCGATATCCTGAGAAGTATCCCTCACCATGTAGAATAAATATGATTAATTTATTAATTAATTATATTTAATGAATTAGAGAATTTATATAAATAATGATAAAATAGTTTTATTATTATTTATTTCTACTACCGGCTTAATATTGAACCTACAGGGTCACACCATAAAAGAGAATAATTTAATGGTGGAGGAATTAATTAATAATGGCTGGTAATTATTTATTTGTGAAATAAATAATTAATTAGAAAATTTAATAATTGATTAAATGAGATTTAATTGATTCTTAATATTATTAATTAAGAATTTAATTTTAGAAATTAACTCAAGTGAGAGAATTATTTTTGTAAAGTGTTTAGAAAAGGGATTAATGATTAAAAGGTGTTTTAATTATTAGTCAATTGGTTAATAAGAATAATCTATTAAAGGGTTAATAATAATAATATTTTATGGAAAATTTTCAGCTGAAATTTTTGCCTATAAATATACTATTATAAACCTTATTTGACTCAACCCAAATAATTAACCCTAATTCTAAAGTAGAACAAGAGGGAGGCAACTAATTCTCTCAACCTCTTCCTCCTCAATTACATTGATCTCTTGGTGGATACCGGTGGAGTGCTTCACACTTGAGGAACAACTGCTAGGGATTTTCGTTCATCGTTCTTGGATCGCTATTAAAGACCTCCATATTTCCATTAACGTAAAGCTTCTTAAGGTAAACATACTGAACTACGAATTAAATATTATTTTTCGCATGGATCTTACGGAGGGTTTCGATTTTTTAAGATTTAATTTACGTTTTCGTTGCGTTTATGTGCTAAAAACCCTTCAAATAATTCCACATTTCTTTAGCACACATTGAACCGGGCTTACCCATGAACTGTCAGATATAGGATAGATGATCCCTGCATCTAGCCACTTCAGAATTTCCTTCTTCACTACTTCTTCATGATAGGATTAAGTCTTCTTTGCTGCTCGACTATAGGATTGCTACCTTCCTCTAGCAGAATTTTATGCATACAGTAAGAAGGGCTGATCCCCTTGATGTCTGCTATAGTCCATCCAATTGCCGACTTGAACTCTCTCAGAATCCTCAAAAGCTTTTCCTCATCACTACCTGAAAGGTCAGATGCAATAATAACAGGCAGAGTAGATGCATCACCTAAAAATGCATACCTCATATGCTCAGGTAAAGGCTTAAGCTCAAGAGCTGGAGGTTCCTCAATTGAAGGCTTGAGGTGTTTAGGAGCTTTCTTCAATTCCTCCATTCCAAGAGATTCGAAAGGCATGCCAATCTTCCTTTTCTAGGGAGAAGCATTCAAATACTGCAATTGCTCTTCACCTTCGTCATCTTTACTGTCTGAATTCCCCAATAAGGCTTTTTATAAGGAATCGGGCCTTAGCAATTGATCAAGTTCCGATGTGACCACCGAATCGCCAACTCCACTTTTAATCACTCCTCATTATCAGTAGGAAATTTCATAGCATTGAACACGTTAAAAGTAACATCCTGATCCAGCACTCGCATTGTAAGCTCACCCTTCTGCACATCGATCAAGGTCCGGCCAGTTGCCAAGAAAGGTCTTCCCAAGATTACGGGAATCTTCTTATCCTCCTCGAAATCAAGAATTACAAAATCAGCAGGAAAGATGAGTTTATCAACCTTGACCAAGACATCCTCCACAATACCTCGCAGATATGTAATAGAACGGTCGGCCAACTGCAAAGTCATATAAGTTGGATTGGGATCAGGTAAGTCTAACTGCTTGAAGATTGACAAAGGCATCAGATTGATGCTAGCTCCCAAGTCACATATGCATTTGTCAAAAGACACTTTTCCAATAGTACATGGAATAGTGAAGCTTCCTGAATCTTTAAGCTTTAGAGGCAACTTCTGCTGGAGCACAACACTGCATTCCTCCATGAGAGCGACAATCTCTAAATCATCTAGCTTAACCTTCCGAGATAGAATACCTTTCATAAACTTTGCATAACTAGGCATCTGGTTGAGAGCCTCAGCAAAAGGTATGTTGATATGAAGTTTCTTGAACACCTCTAGAAACTTCTCAAATTGCTTATCCAGCTTTTTCTTCTACAGTCGCTTAGGAAAAGGCGGTGGAGGATAGATCTGTTTCTCCCCTGTATTACCCTCAGGCAGAGTGTGCTCAACAGTAGTCTTCCTTGGTTCCACTTCTTAATCCTGCTGCTTTGCTTCTTTCTCAGCCCCAGCTTCTTCAGTCAACTCTTGAGTTTGTTCCGGATTCGTAACCTTCCCAGACCTCAAAGTGATTACCTTTACATGCTCCTTAGCTTCCTTCTTTCCCGGCACTTCAGTGTCACTATGCAATGTACCAGGTTGATGATTTAGCAAAGCATTGGCAATTGGCCCAATTTGATTTTCCAAGGTCTTGATAGAAACAACTTGACTCTTGCACATAAGCTTCAACTCCTCTAATTCATATTTTTCATTAGCTGGTTGCAGCTGAAGTTATTGTCTTGGTGCATACGGCGGTTGCTGAAAACCAGGGGGTTGTACTGCTTAGCTGGATACTGCTGATAAGGCTATTAGACCGCATTCTGAGCGTTGTTCCAACTGAAATTAGGATGATTGCGGCTGTTAGGATGATAGGTTGTTGGCACAGATTGCTGCGATCGCTGGAAGTTGCTCACGAACTGAGCTGATTCACTATAAATTGCGCACTAATCAGTCTCAAGGGCACCAGCACAAAACTCACAGATACTAGTGATTTGATTAACTCCATAATTAGCCAAAGTGTCCACCTTTATTGTCAAAGCCTTAAGTTGGGCAGCGATAGCAGTTGCTGTGTCCAACTTCAGAATTCCTACTACTTTCCCCTGAGTCAGTCTCTGGGAAGGATTTTGGTACTCATTAGCAGCCATCGGTTCCATAAGTTCATAGGCTTCATTGTATCTCTTAGCCCACAAGGCTCCTCCTAATGCTGCATCAATCATGGGCCTAGAAGTAGGACCCAATCCATTGTAGAAGCAGTTATTAATCATCCAATCAGGCATGCCATGGTGTGGGAACTTCCTTAGCATCTCCTTATATCGATCCCAAGCCTCACACAAAGATTCTCCAGTTTGCTGCGCGAACTGGGTAAGAGCATTCCTGATTGCTTCAGTCTTCGCCATGGGGAAGAATTTAGTGAGAAACTTTTGAGCAAAATCTTCCCAAGTTGTGATAAACCCTACTGGTAGAGAGTGTAACCAGCACTTAGCTTTGTCCCTTAGAGAGAATGAGAAGAGTCGTAGCTTGATAGCATCTTCAGTCACATCATTGAATTTGAAAGTGTCGTAGATCTCGATGAAATCCCTGATGTGCATGTTGGGGTCTTCAGTAGGAGAACTATAACGTCTGGTAAATTACGTTTGTATTATATCATATCTATAATTAATTATGTGTGTTAATGTGTCATTTATTTTTAATTAACTGTCCAACCCTAATTGCTATGTGTTACATGCATTCTATGTCATCCTGGTATTTTTAAGATATTTTTCAGATAATTTTATTTTGCATTTATAGCTTTCATATCAAAAGTTATATGACCCGAATCATGATTTTAAGGCAGATATTTCAAATAAAATAATGGGCCTTATTTTTCATCAAACGGCTTTTACCATCGTATTATTCTGAACATCTAGGTATTTTACAAATTTTCTTGTTTCGCGAAAAATGATTTTCTGGCCCCATTGGGTGTTAAAAACCCCACAAAAATCACATTTTTATTTTTATAAAATCATAGGACTTTCATTTATACCATATCTTTGTATTTTTGTGTTAGATATATTTGAGAATGTCATGACTAATGTGATTTATGTTTAGTTTTCAGATCTTACTTAGACAGGACAAATCAGTACTTAACTGAAATCAGCACTTATACTGAAGTCAGAACTTAAGTCATCAGTACATAAGGTTCAGGAGATATTTATCAGAAGATAATATCAGGACTTATAGGAAATATTCAGATAAGGAAGACAGCTGATTTACAGGAAGAGAAGATCTAGACAAACGTAAGAAGAGATATGCATGAAGAAGGAATTCTGTGAAGAATGGAATATTTGGAAGAAAAAATATCTGGTTGATATATTTTAGGAAGCAGAATTATATTCCATATCAATTAGCGACTATCTTATAACTGTGTAGTATATAAACACAGACATAGGGTTTACACTATAAGTGTTATCATTATCGAGAAGATTATTCATTATAACCCTAGCAGCTCTCGTGATATTTGTTCATCACTGAGAGAGGACAGTTCCATACTGTAACAGAGTCTATTGTTTTGAATAAAGTTTGTTTTCTGTTACTTGAGTTATTAAAGTTCGATTTGATTGTGCTATACACTGTATTGACCCCCCTCTACAGTGTGTGTGACCTAACAAGTGGTATCAGAGCCTATCTGTTAACACACAAATAGTTTAAGATCCAAAAATAATCATGTCTGAAGTAGAAACTCCAACTAAGCCCATCAAAACTGAAGAACCTCCAAAGACACAAATCCAAAGCCGATATGAGACAATTAGAGTTCCCATATTGAGACAATCTGAATATCCCATATGGAAGGTGAGGATGACTATGTTTCTGGAAGCTACAGATCCAGAATATCTTGATAGAATCAAGGAAGGGCCTCATAAGCCAACCAAGCTCGCTGTTGCAGTTGCAGGTGAAGCAGCAAAGTCAGTACCAAAGGAGAAGAGTGACTACACTGCTGAAGATATCGCATCAATTGCTAAGGGTGCTAAGGTACGACACTTACTGCATAGTGCCATTGATAATGTAATGTCAAACAGGGTAATAAACTGCAAGACTGCAAAGGAGATATGGAATGCCTTGGAAAAAAGTTGTCAGGGAACTGATACGATTAAGAAGAACAGGAAGACAATACTCACTCAAGAGTATGAACACTTTGACTCAAAGGCTAATGAGTCATTGACTGATTTATATGATAGATTTGTCAAACTCTTGAATGATTTGTCACTGGTTGATAAGAAGTATGATCTTGAAGATTCAAACCTTAAATTCTTGTTGGCTCTTCCTGAAAGCTGGGATTTGAAGGCAACAACAATAAGAGACAACTATAATCTTGATGAAACAACTCTTGATGAAATTTATGGGATGCTCAAGACTCATGAACTTGAGATGGAACAAAGAAGCAAGAGGAAAGGAGGAAAGTCAAGGACAGTTGCTCTTAAGGCTGAAGAAGAATCCCCCAAGGCAGCCACCTCAAGGAAAGGCAAGGGTAAAGCACTCTTCACAAAGTCTGATACTGAGTCATCAAGTTCTGATAGTGATGATGACTCAGAATCTGAATGCTTGCCTGAGACGGATGCTGATGAAGAGATGATGAAGCTGTGTGCTCTTATGGTGAAAGGAATCATGAAGATTGAATACAGAAAGTTCAGGAAGGGAAAGAAGTTTTCCAGGAAAGGTGCAAGTTCTGATAAGAAGAATTTCAGAAAATCTGAGGGCAAAGGAGGAAAGTCTGACAGAGGAGATTATACAAATGTCAAATGCTACAACTGTGGTGAGAAAGGCCACATATCTCCTGATTGCAAAAAAGTGAAGAGTGACAAAGGCAAGGCTCTTATCATAAAGAACAAAAGCTGGACATACACCTCAGATTCTGAAAGTGAGGATAATTATGCCTTGATGGCAAATGCTGATATGGCAAGTGCTGAAAGCAGTTCTGAAGCTGCTGAGTTAAAGGTACCTCAAACTACTTATGTCTTTCATACTGATGATATTAATGAGTTGAGAAGATATCTTAAAACCATGTTCATTAGCTATAGAGATCAAACCTTAACATGTGAAAGATTAACTTCTGAAATCTTGCTTGCAAAAAGAG
This sequence comes from Apium graveolens, assembly GCF_009905375.1. Taxonomy (NCBI): domain Eukaryota; kingdom Viridiplantae; phylum Streptophyta; class Magnoliopsida; order Apiales; family Apiaceae; genus Apium; species Apium graveolens. The sequence continues at coordinate 61,695,441 of NC_133647.1, forward strand.
GAATGATTATTTAGAAAAAGAGTAAGTCATGTTCCATCAAACTCAGAAAGATAGAGATGATGCTTTCTATGTTAGGGATGAAGTACTTAAAATGAATGAATCTCTAAAAGCTGAGTTAGAAAAGGAAAGAGAGATTATCAGGACTTGGACTACCTCTGGCAGAACAACTCAGAATTTGTTAAGTAGTGAAAACTGGAAAGAGGGCTTAGGTTATGGAGATGATAAGAATGATAAAGGAACTGTAGATATTAAGCCTATAGTTGTTAAACAAAAGCCAAAGTTAAAACCTGTTAAGTTTGTAGCTGTAAAGTCTGATACTGAGAAATCAGAAGTTAAAAAGGAATTAACTTCTGACAAACTAAAACAGGAAAAGACAACTGAAGTAAACGTAGGCTTAATGACAAAGAAGCAGCTTAAGCATAAGCTGAAAGATGTTAAGAATGCAAACAAGGTAAAATCACCTAGGAAAAATAGGAATGGAAAGGAAGGTGTGAATAAAAGCAATGATTATAAACCTGTTCCTGATGCTCCTAGAAAAACATGTCATAACTGTGGAAGTTCTAACCATCTGGCTTCTTTTTGCAGGAAGAATAAGAACATAAACTCCTTACCTTCAAAGTCAGGAGTTAAGAGTCATTATGTTAGATATAAGCCACAAAATCCTTGTTTTCATTATGGTAGTTTATGGCATTCCATTTATACTTCTAAGGAATATCATAGTCTATACTATTATTATTATCAAATAAAACCTTCTTTAAAGAAAATTAGCATTGTTCCTTCTAGTGTAAGTTCTGATTCAAAGTCTGATAGTGTAAATTCTGATAAGAAAAATGTTAACATAAACTCTGATGCTAAATCTGCTGCAAATGTTAACAAACTTAATAAGGCCAAAGGATCCAAGCAAAGCTGGGTCTTTAAAACTAATCATTAGTGGTCTTTGTGATTGCTGGGCAACAGGAAAAACATCCTAGTTCTGGACAGTGGATGTTCAGGACATATGACTGGAAATAAAGCCCTGCTTTCAGACTTTGTGGAAAAGGTTGGCCCAAGTGTTTCTTATGGAGATGGCAACATTGGAAAAACATTGGGATATGGCAATATCAATCTTGGGAATGTCATCATTAAAGAAGTAGCTCTGGTCTTAGGACCTAAACACAATCTGCTGAGTGTCATTCAAATTTGTGATAGAGGTTATCATGTGGATTTCTTTGAAGAACACTGTGAATTGTAAGTAAATCTACAGACAAAGTTGTTCTGCAAGGATACAGGCGTGGTAACATTTATGAAACCAAGTTTTCAACAAGTACTGATGGTTCTGCAATCTGTCTGATGAGTAGAGCATCAATTGAAGAAAGCTGGAATTGGCACAAGAAACTCTCTCATTTAAATTTCAACAATATAAATGAACTAGTCAAGAAAGATCTTGTGAGAGGACTGCCAAAGTCAGTATTTGCACCTGATGGCCTTTGTGATTCTTGTCAGAAGGCTAAACAAAGGAAATCCTCATTCAAGAGCAAGACTGAATCATCAATTCTTAAGCCTTATCACCTACTGCATGTTGATCTATTTGGTCCAGTAAATGTCATGTCTATTGCAAAGAAGAAATATGCTATGGTCATAGTGGATGAGTTCACCAGATACACATGGGTGTATTTCTTGCACACAAAAAGTGAAACTGCATCTATCTTGATTGATCATGTCAGGCAACTGGATAAATTGGTCAAAGATTCTGTGAAGATAATAAGAAGTGATAATGGTACTAAGTTCAAGAATTTGATAATGGAAGAGTTCTGCAAAAGCCATGGAATCAAGCAGGAATTTTCTGCTCCTGGAACTCAGCAGCAAAATGGAGTTGTTGAAAGAAAGAATAGAACTCTCATTGAAGCTGCACGAACAATGCTTGATGAAGCAAAGCTTCCAACCTATTTCTGGGATGAAGCTGTGCATACTGCTTGTTTTACTCAGAATGCAACACTCATTAACAAGCAAGGAAAGACACCATATGAGATGGTGAATAAAAAGAAGCCAAATCTGAAGTATTTTCACGTATTTGGATGCAAGTGTTTTGTTCTTAAGACTCATCCTGAACAGCTATCCAAATTTGATCTAAAAGCTGATGAAGGAATCTTTGTTGGATATCCACTTTCCACAAAAGCCTTCAGAGTCTATAACTTGAGAACAAGGGTGGTCATGGAATCTATCAATGTCTCTTTTGATGATAAGAAGATTACTGGACTTGAAGATTTCAATGATCATGATCAGCTGAGATTTGAAAATGAAGACTTAAATTCTGATACTGAAAATCCTGACAGTCTAAATCCTGATACTGCAAACTCTGATGGATTAAACTCTGATGTTATTGAAACTGTGGTGACCACGCCAAAGGAAGATGCACCTATGCAGGGGGAGCATACTCAAGATACAACCACATCTCAAGAAGCATCAGAACGTACATCTGGCTCTTCAAATATGATTCATCAAGCTCTGATAAGCCAAGTTCTGATAATTCTGAAAACTTAAATTCTGAAGAATCCAACTCAGAGAGCATAGTTTCAGGGGGAGCATCAGAAAATGTTGATGAAGATAACATGGATCATGGGGGAGCATCCAGTTCTAGAGAAAACCTTCCATCTGCAAGGAAGTGGACTAAATCACATACACCTGACTTAATAATTGGAAATCCTGATGCAGGTGTCAGAACTAGAACAACTACTTCAAGTGAATGTCTTTACAATTCTTTACTTTCTCAGACTGAACCAAAGAAAGTTGAAGAAGCTCTTCAAGATGCTGATTGGGTGCAAGTAATGCAGGAAGAGTTAAATGAATTTGAAAGAAACAAAGTCTGGACCCTAATGCCAAGACCAAAGAACAGATCTGTTGTTGGTACAAAGTGGGTATTCAGAAACAAAACTGATAGTGATGGCATAATTACAAGAAATAAGGCAAGGTTGGTTGCAAAAGGATATTCTCAACAGGAGGGAATTGATTATGATGAAACATTTGCACCAGTTGCTAGACTAGAAGTGTAACACCCCCAAATCCGGGGTCGGGGATCCGGGTTGTCACGAGTTCCATTTCCCTTAATAACACCCAATCTTAATAATTACTCAACTACTCTGTACTGTGACCCCATAATAAACACACACACCACACGTTATAGTCTCAGAGATGAACATCCAAAAATAACCACAAGTCATTTTATTCCACAATTATCTGCCAATACACCTTAAAAGGTTTTCTGAATAAATTTACATTTCTTTGCCATTATTACAATTCATAAATATACATAAATCTGGTACATCAAAAGTTGAAAGCCTAGCCTATTGGTAGTTCCTACCTCAGCTACAGCGACATCAACGCCTATAGGAAACTGCGGAATGTTTCCTATCCGCTCGCGAATTGGGAGCTTGGTCCTGTTCATCTTGCCTATCTGATGTTGTGTGATGAAAGAAGAAAGCAAGGGTGAGCAGCAAGCCCACCAAAATAATATGTATAATGATTAACAATATATGAGCCTACTCATAATACTCATGAAAGTCTTGGTCAAAAGAAATGAACCAAGTTGATAACTTAATGCGATGAAGTCGCAAATTATTCAGTATATATATATATACATATATACCTTTCAAAATATTGGAAGTCCTCTTCCATGCATAATATACACAAAGTCCCAGTGTATAACTGTATAAAAAAATATCGTTGCAAGGTGATCTCATATATCTAACCTTGTCTCAACGTTTTTCTGAAAATCTTTGTCATTCATAAGACAATTATTAATTAGATATAAGTTTAAAAGATGAAGTTACCAGATACCCCAATATACTTATATCTTTCCCAAATACTACTTGAACTACCACCGTTCAAGTTATAAATAGTTTCAAAAGTTCATCCCACTGATGAGACCACAAGATAAGACTTGAATAGATTCAATCTTTGAAATATTATTAAAGGAAATGAAGTTATGATATACTTCATTAAGTTCTGATATATATATATATATCCACATATACATCTTCTTTATACAATTTCCTGAAAACCTCTGTCATGTAAAGTATGAACAGAATTGCAATATCCAATAAATTTGGAAAGGAAAAGAATTTGGCATAAACCAGATATCTTGCTGATCAGGCAAAGATACCCATAAGTAACATTTTCTACTAGTAGATGGACGAATTCCCCACTGGTCATCACCCTGGTCTCAATAGGACCTTATGCTGGACTGCCACTCAGCCACTTATGCATTTGATGGACTCCCACTGAGCCACTTACACTATCATGGACGCCCACTGAGCCCATGTTGCTTATGCCGACTCAATAGATGGACTTACTTCCCGAACGTTGGGCAAGTAATCAATTCATTTACCAAAACTGCAACCGTGTTGCGAATATAAAATACACCACAGAGCCGGGTCCCTCAGGTTTTGAGCGAGTATTTAAATCCCCTTAAAAAGGAAGATCTTAAATATAAAAATGAGTTTTGGGATCCACTCTAACTTTTAAAAATCATTTTGAAGACTCGAAAACACTTTAAAGAGTGTGTGGAGTAAAGCTGATTTAATGAAGTAAATCAGTCCCCAGAATATTTAGAAAATGACTGAATATTATTATTTAAATAATATTCCCATAAAGAATAATCTTTATAAAAATAATTGAAGTAGAAGTATTAAAACTTATGCTTGAAACGAGTATTAAATAACCAAAGATATACTTATATGGAAGTACTATCTTTATTTGAATAATCGAAAATAAGTTTGATTATTGACACCTTATTCTTTAATAAAATAAAGAATATATCTCAGCAAATAATCGGAGTCATAGATCCTCAAATGAATATTCAAATAATATTCAGATAATAAAATCAAAGGAGTCATAAGTCCTCGAATGAATATTCAAAATAATATTCATTTAATATAAAGGAGTCATACGCCTTCGAATAATATTCGAAATAATATTCAATAATAAAATAAAGTTAAAGTTATCGAATAAACCTTATTCGATTAATAGTTTTGAAAACTATGACCATATATATATATATATAAGTATATATATATATTTATATCCATATATACAAAATCTACTCGGGATCCTCGACTCCCGATTTTAGAAAATATTCTCACCTTTGGGTCCCTGTACTAAGGGTATATGCAAATTACCGCTATCCTCTAGCATAGGTATTATCAACTGAATCAACAGATATATATGGAAAGAATGCGAAACAGGCATGCATATATATATATACCATAGCAGCATGCTTCAATATATTGCAACATTTGCTAATTAACCAACATGCATCTATCGCAAGATAATGCAAATACATATATTCATCACAACAACAGTTATAACGGGTAGAAAACTTGCCTGAGCAACTTGGGGTGAAAAAAGGCTCGGGACGAGTCTGGTAACCTATAAACAACAAGTAAGTTGGAATTAAACCAAAGTCACTTGTAAATCTATACTTTACCTAACTTAGACTCTAACGCTTGTTTTGCGCTTACTGATTTTCTTAAGTCACTCGAGTACCCTCGGCTCCACCATTTTTAGTAATTTAACCTTTACGAGTTCTAAGGCGATTCCTTCGCGAGTGTCTTACCAACTGCCTAACACACTTACCATAAATGTTTCATACATTAATTAACCCTTTTTGGTCTTTAACCTATGTTTCAAAGTAAGGCGAGGGGAAAAGTTTTGTTCACGAAACGCCGTTACTTGAAACGGTCGTTTCTCCTAAACCGTGCATCGGAATCGAACGAACTACATATCAAAACGAAGCTCGTAACATGAGCTATGTGGTCATAATCTAGCAGGGGGTTCTCGGGTCCTAATGTTATGCACAAAAACAGTCTACAGAAAATCGGACGTTACGACGGCTATGTTTACGTGATTTCCCAAATTTAAACCATTCAAAACCAACCACAATTCAACCTCAAATCAAACACACAACCAAAATCCATCCAAACCACATCATAACAGCCCCAACAAATCCACATTAACCATTTATACTTATTCCCCACATGAACTAAAAGCTTTACTTAGGTTCTTTAACTAATTATCAAGATTTACAACTCCAACAATACCACAAAACCAACTAATCTCTACAAACTCAACCAAACTTCAAACAATCAAGCATCATGCTTCACATATACTATATCAAACATATTCATTCCTAATTACTCAAAACTAAAGCTAGGGTTTGTAGTTTATACCTTCCTTGGAGAGTGGAGAATCAAGAGAATAGCTTGGAATCACCCTTAAAGTCCTTATCCAAGCTTAATCTAAACAAAACTTCAAGAACACAAATTTTATTTCTTGAAAAACACTATTCACCATCTTCTTCCATGATTTATAGAAAAAGATTGGCTTGGAATTAGAAGCTTAAACTTATAGGAAGTATGTAACTATCCATGGGGAAGCTTAGATAATTACCTTGCTAAATAGTAAGTGGTGGAGCTTGGATCTTCAATTTTTAAGAAATGGGCCGAGAGCATGAAGAAGAAAATGGGGGGTTTGTGTTTTGTTTGGTGAAAAAATGAAATGTTTGCTTGGTTGGTTGATTTTTGTGTGTTTTTGGTTAATGACTTAATTAACCTTGAATTTGTGTGGTTATAATTCAACCACACTTCCTTCCCTTCTATGTCATGCTTGTGTCATGCTATGATGTCATCACCCCTCCTTTGTCCTCTTTCTATTGGTTGGATGACATCATCCCCACTAATCCCTTTGATTAGCTTTTAATTGTTTGCCTAATGACCGCTGATCTGTTATACGGTTCGCTTAACTTTCGTTTTCGTTTATCGTTTGAGGGATCATACCCGGGATCTTATTAATTAGGTTCCCTTAACCTATCTCAATACATTATATTCCTTTTTATGATCCTCTCTTATAATCCTTTAATTTAAATCCTTTTTATCCTGTTACCTTTTTCTCAATTCTTTCCGTATCTAGTAGATTTCCGGGAAAAATCAAAGTGTTCAGATTTGGATTCTGACGATCTTTACATACACTTATATCCCATATAAAGTACTAATAAAATCTCAGAATATCCATATCAGGACCCCTACATAGTGTGGCATGAAAAGTTTTCTCATTCAGCAAAAACACTATTCATAAGGGTTTCAAAAATTTCCCAAAAATTGGGGTTATTACAAGAAGCCATAAGGATATTTTTGGCTTATGCTGCTCACAAAAAGTTTACTGTCTTTCAAATGGATGTGAAAAGTGCTTTTCTCAATGGAGAATTAGAGGAGGAAGTATATGTTGAACAACCTCCAGGTTTTGTAGATCCCAAATATCCTAATCATGTCTACAGGCTTGATAAAGCACTTTATGGCCTTAAGCAAGCTCCAAGAGCATGGTATGAGACTTTAGCTCAGTTTCTTCTGGAAAGTGGATTTAACAGAGGAACTATAGACAAAACACTATTCTACCTCAACCATGGAAAGGACTTACTTCTGGTTCAGATATATGTTGATGATATCATCTTTGGTTCTAAAAATGACAGACTTTGCAAGAACTTTGCCAAACTGATGCAGTCAAGATATCAAATGAGTATGATGGGGGAACTTAGCTATTTTCTGGGCCTTCAAGTCAAGCAGAATAAAGAAGGCACTTTTATTTGTCAAACCAAGTACACCAGAAATTTGCTGAAGAAATTTGGAATGCAAGATTGTTCAAGTGCATCCACTCCTATGGCCACTGCAACAAAACTGGATAAGGATACTGGTAAATCAGTAGATATTACTGATTACAAAGGTATGATTGGCTCTCTACTCTATCTAACTGCTAGTAGACCTGATATCATGTATGTTACCTGTCTTTGTGCAAGATTTGAAGTAGATCCAAGAGAACCTCACTTAAGAGCTGTGAAAAGAATTTTCAAGTATCTTAAGAGAACAGCTGATCTGGGATTGTGGTATCCCAGAGAATCAGATTTTAAACTAATAGGTTACTCAGATGCAGATTTTGCAGGTTGCAAAATTGACAGGAAAAGCACAAGTGGAAGCTGCCAATTTCTTGGAGGCAGATTGGTTTCTTGGTTTAGCAAGAAACAAAAGTCAATTTCCACATCAACTGCAGAAGCATAATACATTGCTGCAGGAAGCAGTTATGCACAGATTCTTTGGATGAAGAATCAGTTACTGGATTATGGGTTAACATATTTTAAAATCCCTATCTACTGTGATAATCAAAGTGCTATTGCTATGACAGGTAATCCAGTTCAACACTCAATGACAAAGCACATCAGCATTAGGTACCACTTTATAAGGGAACATGTGGATGAAGGTACAGTGGAATTGCACTTTGTTCCAACAGATCAACAACTAGCAGATATCTTCACAAAACCACTGTGTGAAGCTACTTTTACAAGATTGGTAAATGAACTTGGAATGGTTTAAGGTTCTTTCTCTAAATCTGCTTAGTTTTTGTTCTGATGCATCAGACTATATGATCAATATTTACAGAAATTACTCTTTATGTGTATTCTGTGCTTAATTAAAAATTGTTTAAGTACTGATTGTTATCTGATATGAATTTCTAAACTCTGATAGTGAACTGACTGTTTCTATGACTATTCAATCCTATGAGGATAACTGTGCTAGATGCTGACCTAGTAGTCTTTAACATACTAGAGATCCCATGTTAGAAGTAATTATTTATGTGGAAATCTATTGACACAAGTAAATTCTGATATTGAGCTTAGTCACGTTTACTTTGTCTATCTTATTACTAAGTCAAAAACTAGAATAATGCTTCTCATCTGTTAAGTTCCGATGTTAGTAAATCTGATGAATGTACTAAGAGCTGATAAACCTCATTCATCAAAAGAAAAAAAAGTAAAAGAAAAGAGAATAAAAATCAGGTACTCCTTTGAGATCTAGAGTAAAAATGTGAAAGGGACGACCCAAGTGCATTGCTGGTATTAAGTAATATGCATCAGAAAAGCAAATAATTATTTTTCTTGGTGACTTTTCACACTCTATGATTAATGGAGAAATACTCTGATAATAACATAAATTCTGATAAGCAGTCGTGACTCACTTACACTGAGAAGCCACTGTAAAATGGAATTTCAAAAGATGCATAAAATAAGCACAAAACAGTTGAGGTGGACTCGTGCATGAACTCATTTAACAGTAAACTTCTGAATAATGACAGATTTTTAGTAAAGTCCTTAGTTATGCCTTATTTCTAAGATGTACTGAAGTGAATCAGAATTTACTCCTTGTCTGATATTTTGCTTAATGCACACACTTACACTCCATATGAATGATGAAAATTAATGTGGCGTTCAATGTTGTTTTAGATGAACATTTTATGTGTCAGATTGCATAAATTCTGAGGACAAGTTCTGATGGAAGTTCTGATAAATAAGTTTTGAAGAACCGAAATCAGAATTTGTGTGAAGAATCACGAAGATAGGCATTCATTTTTCGAGTTAAGAAATCATGTTCTGATGACTGTTAAGTTCCGATATAAGTCTAAGTGCTGATATTAAATTCTGATCCTCTATTTGACTTATTTGTGGTTAAAATCTGAAACAGACTTATTTTAAATCAGAATATATATGGGTGAGATATTAACAGTCAATACAATTAGGGTTAGTGGAACACGTACATGCACAATATTTTTTACTTGTTTCTTGTGCACATTTAACCCTGTTTTACACTTCCAATGACTGTTTTTCTTCTTCCCAGTCTAGGGAGACGAGGTAGAATTATTTCTACCTGTCAGCATTAAATTTCCTTGCGTCTCCTGGCATTCTCTTGCCTATATAAACCAACACCTCAAATCAGCCTACACATCATTTCTTTTCTCACACACTCACTCTCCTTTCCTTCATACCAACATAAACATGGTCAACTACAATATGTTTTTGAACTATGAGACCTTCAACATGGAGCTGAGCTGTGAGGATTGGCAGCAGGAATGGCACGTAACTGTCATTCCTGATGAGATTTGGGACTCGATTCCCCAGGAGGTTCTCACACACCTCCTGTTCTTTTACATGGATTACTATCGCCATCTGGAGCGATTGGAAGAAGAAAGGCTGGAAGCTCTCCGCCAACAAGAGCGAATCATTCGACTCGCTATTTTTTTTGTAGAGAGTCGGAAGAAGAAATAATTTGTTTTCTTCTTCCTATTTTTCTTCATCGTCAGCTTTGTCCGGCTTCTTAGCCAAGGACAAAAGTTGTTGATGTTAGGTTTAGAAGCTTAGGACAGTCTTGTAATGCTCTGATGTAATTTCAATTTCATGGATGTATTCTCTTAATATATTAATGGAATTTCTTATTTTTGCAAGATTTTATCTCTGAGATGTTGTAAATTCTGCTGCACTGTTAAATCCTGATAAATCCATATTCTGATGACTATTTTAATTATTGATTTAAATTAAGTTCTAATTTTAAAATATCAGTACTTGTTTACTTGATTTATTTTTTGGTCAGTCTCCACTTGAAATTTTTACAGAATATTGGTTTTGCAGTGAAAATAATTAAATAAGTAGGAACAGTTTAAATTTTGAATTAAAACGGACTTACCTCAATTAATGGGATTACTTGATAAGTGGAACGGTTTTTCCTTGAAAAACTGCATGTGATAAGTAATGATTATTGTTTTCCCGTGCCCATTAACTATTCATTATTGCTGCATGTCTGACAGGTGTCCAACGGTTATTTTTTTTAACCAAGTATAAGTAGGAGAGAGAGAAGATTATACAATCTTTTATTTACTTTTACACTTTATCTCTCTTTCTTTGCTTTTACTCTCTCTCATCTCCTGACGTTGGTTTTTCATACAGACATTTTATCAAACACCTTACAGGCAATCTTAATTTTCAATTTTTCTCATGGCACCTAAGGATTTGATCATCGATGGAGCCAAGTTCATTCCCAACAACTATGCTGCAATTCTAAATCATGATGAAGCTCTGTTTGAGTTGCATTTTGTGCAAGATCTTCTTGCACACAGTGAAATTGGGTATGCATTGACCCAACCTTCAGTCTTTTCAAGCCATCAAGTTCTGACGTTTTGGCGGACTGGGCATTTTGATAATGGTGGTGCAACTGGTACTCCCAGCATTGTTTTTGAAGTCAATGATGATGAGCATGTGGTAACTCCTGGAACAGTTCGAAAGGCTTTACATTTACCAGAAGGCTGCATTTTCTCAATACCGGATGAACCAGCACTACAGCAGCTCATGGCCAATTTGGGGTATGAGCAGAGTTTGGCTAAGCTTGGACAGTTGAAACGAGCACATATCAGAAAGGAATGGAGTTTTTTCTTCGACTGCATCACTAAAGCCTTCGGGAATAGGTGTTCCAACTTTGATGCCATTCCAATAATGAGTCATCACATGGGGTATGCTATTATTAACCAAACTCATTTTGATTTTGCAAGTGTTGTGCTAGGTTTTATAGGGGATAGGATGACAGAGGATAGGAATGTTATCTACTTTGCTAGATTCTGTCAGCTTATATATAAATTCTATTGTGCTGATGAACCCCAACCTACCACTGACTTATTTCCACCCTTTAAACTTGTAAAACGGGCTTTTAATGACTTGGTAAATGCTGACCTTAAGAAAATGGTTGTTAGACCTTTACAGATTCCTCAGTCTGTAAAACAGATCCTGGTAAATGCTGATCCTCAAACCTATAGATCTGTTTATCCTGATGTACAACCTACCACCACATCCCAAACACCACAACAACCATCAGACCATACCACACATACATCTATACATCAACCCTCTCTCAGAACATATCTCAAGACTTATCTCACACCTTCACAGGCAGCTCAACCTTCATCCTCAGCACCTACTGTGAAGCCTTCATCTTCCAAGCCCAAGAGGATAAAGATTGTTCCTCAGACACCACAGAAGAGAAGGAGGATTGTTCTGAGAGATGAGTCTGATAGTGAGGAACAGGTTTCTACATCAGAACCTATTATAAAAGAAGCTGAGAAGGTCACTTCTCAGAAGGATTCTGGAATTGGGGGATCTAAGCTTCTCAAAAGACTTAGAAGAATGACTTCTGCTGAACCTCCCAAGAAATCCCCACCTTTAAAGAGATACAAGAAACAGAGAGCTAAAAGGCCAGCTTCAGATGATGAGGAAGCAGCAGCTAAGGAAGGAGATCAGGAATCTCTGATCTCAAAAAAACCAGAATTTACTGAAGCTACTGCATCTCCCTCTTCATTGTCCCCACCTCAGGAAGCTGCAACAGATAAGGCAAATATACCATCTGTGTCTCCTGTACATGAAACTGTATCTCCTGTAGACCCAGGCACAAGTGCTGAAATTGATATTCACAACCTGGTTGTGCCTGAGGTTCTCTACTTAGAAGCTCCAACAACAATTAATCCATCAACAACACCTGTCACTGATGCTACTCAAACTCCAGAATTGTCTACAACACCTTCTCTGCATCTAGATGTTGATGATCAGAATATGGGTGAGCATCAAGATATGGCTGTTGATCAGAACTTGGAAATAGATCAGCGCTCCGAGGATGATGCTGAAGCCTCGATTGTTTTTCATACTGTTGTTTTATCAGAAGATGCTGATTATGTAGGTTCTGATGCTTCACATGCTGATACTATAGGTGATGCTGCTCCTAATGCAGATGCTGATGAAGCTGGTCCTTCAGGACATGCAGCTCAACAAACTGTTCATAAATCTGAACTAGTTACGAAGTTTGTTACAAGAGCAGTACCAGTACCTTGGAGTGAAACTCCTAGAGGACATGAGTGGACTAAGGATTGGAACTCGGTTACCTTTGTTCCATCTGACAAGATTCTTGCTGAGCACTTGGCAAAAGCTGATGAAATGTTAATTAATGATGATTTCAAGACACAGCTTCAAGTCACTGCATTGAATACTAGACAACTGCAAGGTCTCCATTCAACAACTCATGCAGAGTTACATAAAATTCAGGAAGAATTGCTCAAGCAAGAAACAATTAAGAAAATTGAAAAGAAAAAATTCTTCCAACCTACCTTTGACAGAGTTGCTTACATTGAGAAGACCCAAGAGAAGCAACAGTCTCAGATTGATGATATTTTGAAAAATCAAGCTTCTCAGCAATCTCAACTTGATGAAATCCAAGCCTCAGTGGAATTGCTTGTCTCTCTTCTTTTACCTGCTGATGCCAAAAAGGGGGAGAAAGTAATTAAGTCCAAATGCAAAACTGATCAAACACTGAAGGGGAAGGATGATGAAAAAGATGATCAGGGAAACTTTGGAATGGGTGGAGGTCAAGGTAGAAAAGGTAGAAGTTTCTCATCAAGAAGAGCTGAAATTACAAGTCACAGGACAAGTTCTGATGCTGGAAGAAGAATTACTTCTGCTACTGGTAAAAGGATAAGTTCTGATGAACTTTTGGATCTTGATGAAGAATTATCAAGACAGTTATTTCTTAAGGAGAATCCAGGAATGGACTTTGAGAGTCTGATGGAAGAAGAAGCTAGACTTAAGTCAGAAAAAGTCAAATCTAAATCTGAAGCTTCTGTTGGTAAAAAGAAACTTCCAAAGGTCAAAGGCATTGTGATAAAAGAAAGAATAAATCCTGAAGCAACCAAGGCTAAATCACAATTGGAGATAGATCCAAGGTCCAAGGGCAAAGAGAAAGTTGGTGAACCTATCAAGGTTTATGTGCCTCATGTGGATGAAGAAATTAATGTTAAAGATGCTGATCTTGATCTGACTTCAAGAAAATTTTCTAAGACAACCTCTGACATGGCTCAAGTTGTTCAGAGTAATGATATAGTTAGTTCTGATATTTCAAAGAAGCAAGTAACCTCTAACATAGCTCAAGTTAACTTGATATCAGAAGATAAATCAAAGGAAACCTCTGACATTGCTCATGTTAAACCTTCAAAGATACTCCTACCAGGATTCACCAAAGCCAAACAGACTCAACCTTTGAAGACTGCTGTAAGTGGTTTTGAAGCAAGAGTGGTTACTGGAAAGGAAGCAAGAGATAAAACTGGATTGGCTAGTGCTGATGAAAGAAGAATACAGAACACAACCAATGATCCAACTTCCTTAAGTGAACCAGGTATTGGAGCAACTCCTGAAAGATTGAATCAACTAGAATCTGTACAGATGGTTTACCATACCTACTTGAAAGAACACATCTTGTTGTACTTCATGACAGATGGTAGGGTTTATCAAATAAGGGAAAATGCCATTCCACTGAAGTATTTTGAAGAATTGGAACATATATTATTCTTACTTCAAGTGAATGACAAAATAACAGAAAATGTTGCAAACTATTTGAAGAGTCAAATTCAGAGACAGAAAAGGCTTTATTCTGTAAAGTCTGACATCACATATATTCTAAAGTACAGAGATCACAAGGGTGATATTGTTGAGATGAAGCCTAACTCTGCTAAGATCATAACTACCTTTCTGGGTTAAAAGGTTGTGGAATGCAATCTTGAGTCTAACAAGGCATATTTGATCGACTGGATCAGGACATAAGGAAAGCTAAAATTAATGATCTCAGGGCTGCAATCTTTCAAACTGGTGAAGATTCTGCAGAACTGAAAGATGCTAAAAGGAGGATGATCGATGAACTCAGATATGCCGAGAGATGTTTATTAAAGAACTATCTCAGAACAACTCCTGACATCAGAGAGATCAGAAAGTGAAGCCAAGTCAAGATCTATAACTGCTTAAATTCTGATATGTATACAGACTGAAGTTGTTATCAGAAGTTAAAGTTGGTAAAGCTTTAAGGACTGTAAGTTGTAGTTATCTAGTCAACTTCTCATGCATTTGTACTTAATGTTTTTGACATCATCAAATATCTGTTAAACTTGTATATTATGCTAATTTACAAGTTGGGGAGATTGTTAGATATATTTGATAATGTCATGACTGATGTGATTTATGTTTAGTTTTCAGATCTTACTTAAACAGGACAAATTAGTACTTAACTGAAATCAGCACTTATACTGAAGTCAGAACTTAAGTCATCAGTACTTAAGGTACAGGAGAAATTTATCAGAAGATAATATCAGGACTTATAGGAAATATTCAAATAAGGAAGACAGCTGATTTACAGGAAGAGAAGATCTAGACAAACGTAAGAAGAGATATGCATGAAGAAGGAATTCTGTGAAGAATGGAATACTTGGAAGAAAAGATATCTGATTGATATATTTTAGGAAGCAGAATTATATTCCATATCAATTAGCGATTATCTTGTAACTGTGTAGTATATAAACACAGACATAGGGTTTACACTATAAGTGTTATCATTATC
Organism: Apium graveolens; assembly: GCF_009905375.1. Classification (NCBI taxonomy): domain Eukaryota; kingdom Viridiplantae; phylum Streptophyta; class Magnoliopsida; order Apiales; family Apiaceae; genus Apium; species Apium graveolens. The sequence goes on from NC_133647.1 coordinate 61,710,707, forward strand.
GAGAAGATTATTCATTGTAATCCAAGCAGCTCTCGTGATATTTGTTCATCACTGAGAGAGGACAGTTTCATACTGTAACAGAGTTTATTATTTTGAATAAAGTTTGTTTTCTGTTACTTGAGTTATTAAAGTTCGATTTGATTGTGCTATACACTGTATTCACCCCCCTCTACAGTATATGTGACCTAACATTTTGTATTATTCACAATTTTTTGAAAATTTTGACATATATATTGTATATATAAAATATTTATAAATTAAATTTTAATACTCAAAAATTATAAAATTAGGGGCTTATTAATTTTAAAAGATGTAGAATTAGGGCCTTAATTTTAATTAGGAGTATTAATTTTACTACTATAAATAGCCTAATTTTTATTTAATTAATTATAATTAATCAATAAAAATCAGCAAAATTCTGAAAATTCTCTGAAATCGGGTCGGGAAGAACAGGGTCGGGTCAGAAATTCAAGCCGTGATTTCTCACTGATTACAGCATCAAATCGTGTGATTCAAGTACTCAAATCGAAGGTTTTGATCTGTTCTTTCCATTTCCAGTATCATTTTCATGTTTTAACTCGTTGTTTTTGATTTTCGATATCTAGGGTTTATGTTCGAATTAGGGCTTTTTGATTCTAGGGTTATTATGATATTTTGATGATTGATATAGCTTCCTGATGTTATTTGCAATTGATTCATGGTGTTTAATTGAACGAACGATACCTGGATAGAAAAGTTTGATTATTAGGGTTTAAACTCAATTTTCAAAACATAGCTTCGTGATTTCTGTGAATATTTGGTTCTTGTGATGTTAGGGCTTTGATTGTACATGTTCTTAACTTTGATTTGCACTATAAAGAATTGAGTTTCATGTACGATTCTGTGATTTCGTATTTTGGCCGGAGTTCATGTCGGTTTTGATCGGAGTTGAGGATTCAGGGATATTTTTGGTATGTTTTTGGAATGTTTTTGGTATGTTTTGATCAGTTTTATTTATTTTATAAATTGATTAATTAATTATTTAATTAATTGATTTATATTATAAATAATTCTGAAATATTTTCTAAAAATCAGTTTCAATTATTTTCTTAATTAATTATTATTTATTTATTATTTATTAATTATTCAAAAATGATTAATTATTTTGATAATTAATCAAATAATTTTCAATAAATCATAATAAATTTATTTTAATTCCAAAAATTATAGAAAAATAATTTTAATTCTGATTTTTCTTAATTAATTATTTATAAATTATTTTAGGGTTTAATAATTAGTAATAATTATTTATATTGAATAATAAATTGATTTATCTGTATATAATTGATAATAATTAGACCGTTAGTCCGATTCGAGCGAAACGAAAGCCCTTTGACTCAGAAAAATGAATTATTTTCATTAAAAATAATATTAAAACCTAATTTCTTCTAGAAATAAGTTGAATTTGTTATTTATTTGATTATAAGCTGAATCGTGTGTCGAGACGAGTCCAATAAATTCCGAAAAAATAGTAAACGAGTCAAATAATGATCAGTTAAGCGATCAGCGAGTCGATTTTGATTCTAAAAATTATTTTAACTATAACAATGATTATGTGGCTTATGTGCTTATATGTATTATGTGGTTAATTGAGTCTTACATGCTAATATATAATATACGAGTCAATCATAAGTGCATGGGTAGACATAGAAATGATGTGAAGTCAGTTCGAGACGTAATTGAAGTATGAAATAACTAAACCAGTCTATTTCTCTAACAGAAGCTAATCCAGCAAGGCAGATTGAGTCGGTGATAGGCGAAGGTGACATATTTGAAGTGAGTCGTGCATAAGGCAAGTTTTTCCCTATTTTAATATCAGAATAGTGATATTTCTTCAGATTCATATCACACTTGTACTCTTTTAATTCTTGTTCATAAACACTGATACACACTTATTATTCTCTTATTTATATTTCATTTCGATTCTTGATTTCTCTTTTTCCATTGAATTCCTTATTCATATTCCAATTGATACACATACACATTGGTATATTCTGGTGATTAGAATATATCAAAGCATACCGATTATTCCGGTTGCTACTCCATGGACTTGAAGAACACTGTCTATAATCTTTCAGAACCACTTTGCCTGTAAAATTACTTACAACTTCACAGTGTTCTTGAAAGAAATCCACATGATAACCTCTGTCACAGGTTTGACTCACACTTAGCAGATTGTGTTTAAGTCCTGAGACAAGAGCTACTGATTCAATTATGACACTCCTATTTTTCCTAGCTTCCTTTACCTTGTTCACATTGTTAATCTCTTTCAGCTTATACTGAAGCTGCTTCTTTGTCATTATGCCAACATTTACCACAGTTGGTTTATCGTGTTTTAATTTTTCAGAAGTTGACTTTTTTTTTACTTATGTTTTAGAATCATTCATCTTTTCAGATTTTGACACATCAGTTTTTGCAAAAAAATTAACAGGATTTACCTTTGGCTTTTCAGCTTTCTTGGTAAAGTTTGGTTTAGATGACATAGTTTCCTTTTCTTCTTTATCATCTAGGTAACCTAGTCCTTCTTTCCAATTTCCATTTTCTAAGATTTTTTGAGTTGTTCTTCCAGAGTTAGTCCAAGTTTTGATTATCTCCTTTTCCTTTTCCAGTTCAGATTTAAGATATTTATTCAATTTTAGCAGTTCATCTCTAATATACAAAGCCTCATCTCTTTCTTTCTAAGTTTGATGGAATATAACTAACTCTTTTTCTAAATAGTCATTTATGTTTTTAAGAGCAAGTCTTTCAGATTTTAATCTTTCAATTTCTAAAGTCTGATCTCTAAGCTCAGAAATATCATCAGTATGAAAAGCAAGAGTTGAATGAGGTACCTTCAATTCAGCAGTTCCAGAACTGCTATCAGCATTTGCCATCAAGGCATAGTTTGTCACACCCCCAGCTTAACAAACAAAATAATTATAACTATTACAATATTTAGAATAAAGTAAACATAACCAAATCCAAGATCTTACAGTTTAGGGTTTGGAACAACCCAACACTACCATCTATTACAACTGATTTTAGTATCGAATCCTCACACAAAATTATCTCTTATTCTACCTGAGCTCGAACATACGCATCAGCATCACAGGTCTTACGTGTTGTCTGCTTGTATCAAACCATAGCTGCTAGCTGTAATATCAGGGTAAAGCAAGGAGTGAGCCAAATGCTCAATAAGTGCTAAACAATATGGTACAAAGCATAAATCGAGATATATATTAAAAAATGACAATGTAAAGACATAACCAATAATGTCAAGAGATAAAACTTTGGGTGATGGCATCATTTGCTTGTATCAAAACATTTTCAAAATCATATCTTAATCAAAATCATTTTATGACGCTACGGATTACAGCCGGTGATCAGCCGCAAAGTAATCCCGAACCTCGCTGGGTTCTAAAATATTAATGGGATCCCTAGGCAACTTTTAAGCCTACAATTAAAGTGTGGAAAGGACTCGCGTCTCAGTCCAGATCCACTATTCAAAGAAAATATTTATCCCCCTTTGGGATTGAAAAAAAATCCACATTTTAATCATTTCAAAAACCGATGTCGATTGATAATAAAATCTTTTTAAACAGTAAACATTTTTATCAAGTGATTATAGATCAACTTTGAAATATTAGAAATATATCACAAAATCTCAAGGCCATGATCCACTAGACTTTACTCTATTAGGGTAACTGAAAGGTTTCCATATACAAGAACTTGGACAAGGAAATTTAGCAAGGCTATTGAATATTATGAAAGAGTAATGCCAAATTAGGCTTAAAGCAAGGATTCTAGACATGGTATATGTATTATAACATCAAAAAGATGAGCATCAAAGGTTACAAGAAGACTAGAGGTGTTAAGGTATAAAGTAAGTGATCATTAGCTTAAGGTATATCAGGATGTCAAACTTTAGGGTAAGAAAGAGGGGTATCAATCAATCAAGAACAACTTTGATGGATATCTGGCTTTTAAGTATCAAGGTAATGTTTCTATGGGAGTTCAAGCATCAGGGTGAGATGTCAATACTTTAGGAATCATTAACATGATAATCAAGAGGATCAATCAAGTATTATAACGACTCTTTATTTTATCATGGCATACCAATTACTTTAATATACTATCATGATAAGACTTTTGATCTACTTGCAATAAGTACTTGAGGGTTCATGGCATTTTTATATAATTCAAAGATAAACTTAAGAAATGCTTGGTTCAAGTATATCAAAATGACTCAGGATAATCGCATCAATATATATGAACTATTTGTAGTGAATACGAAAGACAGGTTGAATCACTTGCCTTAAGAAAGGCTGGTCTGGTCTGGCTGGTAGGAGAAACTGGAAGCTTCACTCGACCTTTATGGCAAGTTTACTCTCATCTCGAGATCCTACATAAATAATAATAATCCTCATTATAATATATTCTCACCAACTTAACCTAGTTACAACCCGAAATTAAACACAAATGGCACTTAGGCCTATATGCACGCAATTTATATTCACCTTATAAATATAATTATATACATAGCCACATATACTCACATATTATATTTTAATACCAAATAATATCACATACACAATAATGCAACACTAGGCTTGGATGATCTCGACTCACAACTTAAGTCACTTGGTCGCTATACTAGACATAGTCTCTAAATTTTGGCTTCCTTACTCAATGTGCCTCTACTAAACTATCCAAAACCTATTGACTCTCACTTGGGCCTTTTACTCTACTGGCTTTATACTATCTTGTAACCATAGTGGTTAACCTAGGTCTTACTCCTAAGTGTTCTAAAACTATGTGATAAGTGAAGGTGCTCACTGGGGTAAATTTCAGAATGACATCTATGGTTTCTTGAGTGCATTAGACACCCTTAAACTATAAGTTTACCTCCAAAACTTTTATACTAGACTCTTCTGACCATAAGGCATCTCCAAAACATGATGTGGCTCAAGGGCCTAGCTTGGGCCTTCTTGGGTCTAAGCTTAAAGTTCATGGTTCCCCTGTTTTTCTGGGCAGAAAATGCCTTGAATTGAACTAACTTGTGGCACATGGTTCTTACTCAATTCCTATGAATTATGGTTGGAAAAACTTCTCTGACACTCCCTATAACTAAGGCCCAACAGGGCCTAATGAGGGCCTACCCATGACGTGGTCAAAACTTCCTATTTCTAAGTTGCAACAAAACTGTCCCCTGCTGGACAGATTTTGTGATTCCACTTGTGCACCTAACCAAACGACTTGCAAACCTCCAAACAACACCTAAAACCTTTTATATACTCCTAATTCTAGCTTCTGGTGGCTTGGGCTTCAAAGTGCACAACAATGACATGGTCAAAACTCACTCTAAACCTCAGGGTACTAAACTGATTTTCTGCAGAAACTAAGACTCTCCTTTCTCCAGGGTTTTTACTTGACAAACTCAACCACCAACAACCCAAATACCCAAACCATGACTTAACTATGGTGATCTACTGAACTAACTCCCTTACACTCAAAATAATCTTGGTGGAGATCATCCTTACCTAAGGTGCAACATGGCAAAACAAAGGAAATCACATTACACAATTTACAATTCATCAAGTTTTTAAAAATAACAAGTTATATATTCTTATAAAATATATATACGAATTATTACCACATATCAAGGAGAACTAATCAAGATTAATACCTTATCCCTACTGAAATTAAATCTTACTAACAAAATCTTTCCAAATGATCAAAATCTTCCAACATTCCAAGAAAAATCTACATGCATGACTTCGAGTCTTACAAACCAAAACAACATATTTTCTAAATATATTCTACCTTGAAATCGACATGCAAGCCTAGCATAAGCTATATCTAGATGATCACTTAGCATGCAAAGGGTTTTATCAAGTTTTTGATCCAAAATTTACGTTATCACCACCCAAACACATAGAAATGAAACAAGGCAATAAAATATTCTCAAGAACCATTCATTTGGCTCCCTCAAGGTCATGGCCGAATGAAGTGGAAGGGAAATGGCCTTTCAACATCAAGAGTCTCTTCCTCAAGACTTGGCATTACACTATTCCTTGTAGTCCTCTCAAAAACAACCTTAAATCCATAAGAATCAAGATTGTACTTTGAGTTCCAACTAAAACTTTGACATGCAAACTTAAAACTTAAAATTTTCACTCAAAACTCTTTGAATTATATATGATCATGATATAGGAAGTAATATTTACTTGTATATAAGGTGGGAGCTTGAATGAGGAATAAGAAAAGGGGGGTAGGGTTTCGGCTGAAAAATCGAGAGGAGAGGGGGAGGGCCGAGAGGAGAGGGGGAGGGAGGAGGAGTGTGGAAATGGTGGAGTGAAAGTGGAGTGTTTGTCATGTTTACTTGGTTTTTATTTGCCCACAAGTGAGTGGATGAGAGAAATTACAAGAATAACCTTCCAACATAGTTAGGTAGATTTGCATGCAAGGACAAAATGGTAATGTGGCTAGTAGAATGAAAGTGAGTGGGGTTGGAAATGCCTTCCTTTCCCCTTGGTTGAATAGAAGAGAATTTGCATGCAAGGGTAACCATGTAATTTGATAATTATTAAGCAACTAATTTTCAAAGATTTATTTTTATATAATAAAATAAAAGTTTAAAAATTATAAAATTTATACCATAAAATAACTTGGATTTTTAGTGATTTTATAAAATCACTTTCAAAATTTGTGAACAAAATATCTTTTAAAAGAAAATTTCTCCAAGGCTTAGAATATTCCTTATAAATCAAAAATAAAGGAAATAAATAAACTTTTGCTTTGAAAAATCATCTACTACACATAAAAATTTTATAATGCAGAAATTCTCACTAACACAAATGTACAATCATAGAACGTATTTACTTTTGGCTTTAATATTATACCAAATCCACAAATAATATTACACGAAAATGTCGGTCGTAACATCCTCTCCCCCTTAAAGGATTCTGTCCCCAGAATCTAAGAGAACAGATGAGGATACCGGGAATACATATTAGACTCTAACTCCCAAGTCGATTCTTCGACCTTGGGGTTCCTCCAAAGTACTTTTACTAACTTTACTGACTTGTTTCTAAGACTCTTCTCTTGCCAGTCGAGTATTTTGACAGGTTACTCCACAAATGACAGGTCTGCCTGAATTTTTACAGGTTCATATTCTATCACATGGCTGGCGTCAGGATTGTACTTCTTAAGCAATGACACATGGAACACATTATGCACATGCTGATACTGAGGTGGTAAGGCTAACTCGTAGGATACCTTCCCCACTTGACTCAAAATTTCAAAAGGACCTATATATCTAGGTGCTAACTTCCCTTTCTTGCCAAATCTAGATAACCCTTTTCTTGGTGACACCTTCAACAAAACGGCTTCGCCTACTTGGAATCGAACATCCTTACGCGCTGGATTTGCATACTTCCTCTGTCTATCTTGAGCAGCAAGTAACCTTCTCTGAATTAACTTGACTGTGTCATGCAACTGTTGTACCAATTCTGAGCTGAGAATCCTTCATTCTCCTACTTCATCCCAACTTGTCGGTGATCTACATTTTCGCCCGTACAAAGCTTCGTATGGTGGCATGCCAATACTGGAGTGATAGCTATTGTTGTAAGAGAATTCAATCAATGTCAAGTGGTCGTCCCAACTTCCTGCAAAATTGATTGCACAACTGCGCAACATGTCTTTGATTGTTTGAATTGTCCTTTCGCTCTGACTATCGGTCTGCGGGTGGTACGCCATACTCATGTTCAACTTCGTGCCAAGACTTTCTTGAAATTGCTTCCAGAATCTCGAGTTAAATCGGGGATCTCTGTCTGAAACTATTGATACGGGTACTCCATGCCTTAGTACGATTTCACGCACGTACAGATGAACCAATTTGTCCAATGACGACTTCTCATTAATTGGAAGGAAATACGCCGACTTCGTAAGGTGATCAACTACAACCCATATAGCGTCATGTCCGGATTTCGTTCACGGTAGTCCCACTATAAAGTCCATAGCAATATTTTCCCATTTCCATTCTGGAATCTTTAGGGGCTGAATTAATTCGCTTGGTCGTTGATGTTCTGCCTTCACCTTCTGAGAAGTATAACACTTCACAACCCATTCTGCCACGTCTCGCTTCATATTTGGCCACCAAAAGTTCTGCTTTAAGTCCCGATACATCTTGGTGCTTCCCGGGTGGATTAAAATCTTGAATTGTGGGCTTCTTGTAGGATCTCATTCTTCAATTCAGGTACATGAGGAATCCAAATTCTTGAGGAAAACCTTAGTATACCTTGCTCATCCTTTTGAGTACTAATCTCCTCTCCAGTTAGCTGATTCTTCCCTTTCTCCATTACCTCTTCCTGACATTTCTTTATCTTTTCCACTAGTGTTGGCTGAAAAGTCATTGCATGACAAACTTCTTCAACTACTCCATATTTACACAGTTCTAATCCAAATTTCTTAATCTCTTCAGTCAATTTCTTGGGTGTTGCCATCATATTTAATCTCTCCTTCCTGCTTAAAGCATCGGCCACAACATTCGCCTTTCCAGGATGGTAATTTATCGAGCAGTCGTAGTCCTTGATCAATTCCAACCATCTCCTTTGCCTCATATTGAGCTCCTTCTGAGTGAAAATGTACTTTAAACTCTTGTGATCTGTGTAGATTTCACACTTTTCTCCGTAGAGGTAATGTCTCCAGATCTTAAGTGCGAACACTATGGCGGCTAGTTCCAAGTCATGCGTCGGGTACTTCAACTCATGCGGTTTTAACTGTCTTGACGCATACGCGATCACCTTATTGTGTTGCATTAGTACACAACCCAATCCCTTATGTGAAGCGTCGCTGAATATCACAAAGTTTCCTTGGTCATCTGGTAGTACTAACACCAGGGTTGTTACCAATCTCTGTTTCAACTCTTGAAAGCTATCCTCACATTCTGCACTCCATTCGAACTTCTGATTCTTGCTGATTAACTTGGTCAATGGCGTGGTGATTTTTGAAAAATCCTTGACAAACCTTCTATAGTACCCTGCCAATCCTAGAAAACTTCACACTTCCGTAGGTGTCTTTGGCCTCTCCCAACTCATAATCGCCTCAATCTTTGCTGGATCTACTTTAACTCCTTCATTTCCAATGACATGTCCCAAAAATTGAACTTCCTTTAACCAAAACACACATTTGGAAAACTTGGCATACAACTTCTCTTGCCGAAGTATCTTCAATGCTATCCATAGGTGTTGCTTATGTTCTTCTTCCGACTTAGAATAAATAAGGATGTCATCAATGAATACTACTATGAACTTGTCCAAATACTTTTTAAATACCCGATTCATCAGATCCATAAATGCGGCCGGGACATTAGTCAATCCAAACGGCATTACTAGGAATTTATAATGTCCGTATCGGGTTCTGAATGCTGTCTTGGGAATATCTTCTTCCTGGATCTTTAATTGGTGGTATCCTGATCTCAAGTCAATCTTTGAAAAGCACTTTGCTCCCTTCAGCTGATCAAATAGGTCATCTATTCTTGGTAGCGGGTAGCGGTTCTTGATCGTTGCCTTATTCAACTCCCGATAATCTATACATAGCCGCATACTTCCATCTTTCTTCTTTATAAACAAAACAGGTGCTCCCCATGGCGACGTACTTGGCCGTATCACACCCTTATCCAACAATTCTTGTAGCTGGCTCGCCAACTCTTTCATTTCTGCTGGTGCCATTATATATGGGGCCTTTGAAACTGGTTCCGTGCCTGGAGCAAGGTTGATCTCGAACTTGATTTGTCGATCTGGGGGTAAGCCCGGTAGTTCTTCTGGAAACACATCTGGGAACTCGTTAACTACGGGGATATCTTCTATGCTGGGACTGCCTTTTTCTGAATCCACTACATAAGCTGGGAACGACTCACAACCTTTTCTAGGTAGCTTCTTAGTCTAAACGATTGTAAGAAACAATTGCTCTTGCCTCTACCCCTTAAATACTACCTTCTCTCCACTCTTCGTCTTTAAATACACTTTCTTGGTCTTACAATTAATCTGGGCGTTATTCTTCCCTAACCAATATATACCTAAAATTATATCAAACTCTCCCAACTTGAAGAGTATCAAGTTGGCTGAAAACTTATACCCCGAAATATCAACCTCACACTTCAGATAGAATTGATTCACAAGAATCTTCTTTTGGTTCACAATTACCATATTTACTACCTCGCTCATAATCGTTTTATCACATTGTAGTTTATCAACAAAAGTTTCTGATATGAAAGATCTTGTTGCTCCCGAGTCAATCAATACTTTAGCTTTGACATTATTGAGTAAAAGTGTACCTGCTATCACCTTTGAGTTCTGAACAGCGTGCTTCATTTTCAGATCAAATGTCCTTGTTGTTGCTTGCGGTGTTGTTGTAGGTGGTGGAGGTAATGCCAATACCTCGGCTGGCATGCTTGCACTGGTACTTGCCACATTCATTAGAGCTTTGACTGGTCCGGTTTTCTTGCACTCCCTAGCTATGTGTCCAGTCTTTCCACATTTGTAACATGTAACTCCTGGCTTCGGCATCTTGCACTCATTTGCCAAATGTCCCTTCTGGTTACACCTATAGCATGTCATGCTCAGTTTATTACACACTCCGGGGTGCCTTCTTCCACAGTGCTTGCACTCCGGTCTCTGGAACCTGTTTTCTCCAACTTGTCCTTGGCTTGCCTGGTTGTTCCCCTTCGATTCTTGCCTTTTGCCCAAATTCCCTTTTCTTTTGAAAATTTCCGCCCTTATGGAATCCAATCCTCTTTACATTCTGATCTTGTGAATTTCCGGCTTCAGACTTTTCTCCAAAAAATGGAACCTTTTTCTTCTTGTTATCCCTTTCCTTCCTTGACTGCATCCCATTATTCTCAATCAGAGCAGCTTTCTGTACTACTCCCGCATAAGTATCAAGCTCAAACATAGCCACTCTATCTCTGATCCAAGGCTCCAATCCTTGCTGAAATTTCTTCGCTTTTTCTTCCTCAGTGCTGGTATACTTTGTCACAAACCTTGACAACTCAGTGAACTTCTTCTCATACTCCAGTACAGTCATGTTCCCTTGCTTCAACTCAAGAAATTTAAGCTCCATCTCATTCTACATGTACTTAGGGTAATACTTTTCCAGAAATAACTTCTTAAATCTCTTCCAAGAAACCTGCTGAGTTGCTTCTATAGTTTTTACTGATTCCCACCAATAGATGACTTCGCCCTTCAAGAAGTAAGTAGCATATGGCATCTTCTGATCGTCTCCTAACTGTACCAACTCAAAAGCTCTTTCCATTTCCTTAATCCATGTGTTAGCTATTACTGGATCAGTGGTATCATGAAATGCATGTGGATTCACATTCTGAAAAGCCTTCAAAGTGACAATTTGTCGAGGTGGTACTGGTGGTTCGGGTGGTTGGTGTGGTTTACGGTTATCTTGGTTTTCAATTCGTTGTTGAAGAGTTAGTTGTTGTTGAACTATAGCATTGGTTTGCTGTTGCAAAGTTTCCAGTAGTCGAAGAATATTTGGATCTGTGGTAGATGTGGTTGTTGGGTTCTTCTTTTTGGGTGGCATGATCCTGAAATAAGAGTTATGTCAAAATAGATATGAATGATGAGGGTATCGCATGGCATTCTTATTTACATATGAGGTCAAGTTTTCAGATTAAACAGATATGGTTATACATATGAAGGCGTAAAATAACAGTTGAGAGCAAATGGAATGACAGTGCATAATATTTGAAATTTAAAGGTCACAATACATAGGATTAGGACAAAGTCTGATTCTAGGAACAACATGTTTATTTAAAGGAAACAACTGGGAATTCTACGAAGTCTGATAGTACAACAACATGAAAAGGTAAATAATGGAAAGAACTAAGGCTCCACTCCATCAGAACGGGGCTTGGTAGTCTTCTCCTCTTGAAGCGTCTTCACAATGCTCTGGAGCTCATCTACCACCATCTGGATGACATACTGGCTGGTGCGGTCCCGGTGCGCTGGCATCTCCTCAAGCTTAGTGTTGACGTACTGAACCAAGGTCTCAAGTCTCGCAGTCATCTGCTCCTTGGGCTTTCCATCATAGTTTCGGCTATCCGGGTACACGTTCTTCAGTCAGTCTATCAGTCGGTCGTACTTGACCTGAAGCATGTCAAACTCGCGCCTCAACTCAGCATACACGGAGAAAGCAATAGTGTCGTCCGACCCAGAAGGTGCCGAGGAATGCGCCCATTGCTGACAAACCAATAAGAGGAGTATTAATAATAAATTTACTTAACCTACTCTCTCGCATATTATCTATAGCCTATACATAAATCCTATAACCTATTTGGGCTGTCCAGGGACTCTAAACCGTAGCTCTGATACCAAACCTGTCACACCCCCAGCTAAACAAACAAAATAAATATAACTATTACAATATTTAGAAGAAAGTAAATATAACCAATTCCAAGATCTTACAGTTTAGGGTTTGGAACAGCCCAACACTACCATCTATTACAACTGATTTTAGTATCGAATCCTCACACAAAACTATCTCTTATTCTACCTGAGCTCGAACATACGCATCAGCGTCACAGGTCTTACGTGTTGTCTGCTTGAATCTAACCATAGCTGCTAGCTGTAATATCAGGGTAAAGCAAGGAGTGAGCCAAATGCTCAACAAGTGCTAAACAATACAGTACAAAGCATAAATCGAGATATATATTAAAGAATGACAATGTGAAGACATAACCAATAATGTCAAGAGATAAAACTTTGGGTGATGGCATCATTTGCTTGTATCAAAACATTTTCAAAATCGTATCTTAATCAAAATCATTTTATGACGCTACGGATTACAGCCGGTGATCAGCCGCGAAGTAATCCCGAACCTCGCTGGGTTCTAAAACATTAATGGGATCCCTAGGCAACTTTTAAGCCTACAATATAAGTGTGGAAAGGACTCGCGTCTCAGTCCAGATCCACTATTGAAAGAAAACATTTATCCCCCTTTGGGATTGAAAAAAATATCCATATTTTAATCATTTCAAAAACCGATGCCGATTGATAATAAAATCTCTTAAACAGTAAACATTTTTATCAAGGGATTATAGATCAACTTTGAAATATTAGAAATATGTCACAAAATCTCAAGGCCATGATCCACTAGACTTTACTCTATTAGGGTAACTAAAAGGTTTCCATATACAAGAACTTGGACAAGGAAATTTAGCAAGGCTATTGAATATTATGAAGGAATAATGCCAAAATAGGATTAAAGCAAGGATTCTAGACAAGGTATAGGTATTATAACATCAAGAAGATTAGCATCAAAGGTTACAAGAAGACTAGAGGTGTTAAGGTATAAAGTAAGTGATCATTAGCTTAAGGTATATCAGGATGTCAAACTTTAGGGTAAGAAAGAGGGGTATCAATCAATCAAGAACAACTTTGATGGATATCTGGCTTTTAGGTATCAAGGTAATGTTTCTATAGGAGTTCAAGCATCAGGGTGAGATATCAATACTTTAAGAATCATTAGCATGATAATCAAGAGGATCAATCAAGTATTATAACGACTCTTTATTTTATCATGGCATACCAATTACTTTAATATACTATCATGATAAGACTTTTGATCTACTTGCAATACGTACTTGAGGGTTAATGGCATTTCTATATAATTCAAAGATAAACTTAAGAAACGCTTGGTTCAAGTATATCAAAATGACTCAGGATAATCGCATCAATATATATGAACTATTTGTAGTGAATACGAAAGACAGGTTGAATCACTTGCCTTGAGAAAGGCTGGTCTGGTCTGGCTGGTAGGAGCAACTGGAAGCTTCACTCGACCTTTATGGCAAGTTTACCCTCGTCTCGAGATCCTACATAAATAATAATAATCCTCATTATAATATATTTTCACCAACTTAACCTAGTTACAACCCGAAATTAAACACAAATGGCACTTAGGCCTATATGCACGCAATTTATATTCACCTTATAAATATAATTATACACATAGCCACATATACTCACATATCATATTTTAATACCAAATAATATCACATACACCATAATGCAACACTAGGCTTGGATGATCTCGACTCACAACTTAAGTCACTTGGTCGCTGTACTAGACATAGTCTCTAAATTTTGGCTTCCTTACTCAATGTGCCTCTACTAAACTATCCAAAACCTATTGTCTCTCAATTGGGCCTTTTACTCTACTGGCTTTATACTATCTTGTAACCATAGTGGTCAGCCTAGGTCTTACTCCTAAGTGTTCTAAAACTATGTGATAAGTGAAAGTGCTCACTGGGGTAAATTTCAGAATGACATCTATGGTTTCTTGAGTGCATTAGACACCCTTAAACTACAAGTTTACCTCAAAAACTTGATGTGGCTTAAGGGCCTAGCTTGGGCCTTCTTGGGCCTAAGCTTAAAGTCTATGGTTCCCCTGTTTTTCTGGGCAGAAAACGCCCTGACTTGAACTAACTTGTGGCACATGGTTCTTACTCAAAGCCTATGAACTATTGTTGGAAACACTTCTCTGACACTCCCTCTAACTAAGGCCCAACAGGTCCTAATGAGGGCATACCCATGACATGGTCAAAACTTCCTATTTCTAAGTTGCAACAAAACTGTCCCCTGCTGGACAGATTTTGTGATTCCACTTGTGCACCTAACCAAATGACTTGCAAACCTCCAACCAACACCTAAAACCTTTTATGTACTCCTAATGTTAGCTTCTGGTGGCTTGGGCCTCAAAGTGCACAACAATGACATGGTCAAAACTCACTCTAAACCTCAGGGTACTAAACTGATTTTCTGCGGAAACTAAGACTCTCCTTTCTCCAAGGTTTTTACTTGACAAACTCAACCACCAACAACCCAAATACCCAAACCATGACTTAACTATGGTGATCTACTGAATTAACTCCCTTACACCCAAAATAATCTTGGTGGAGATCATCCTTACCTAAGGTGTAACATGGCAAAACAAAGGAAATGACATTACATAATTTACAAGTCATCAAGTTTTAACAAGTTATATATTCTTATAAAATATATATACGAATTATTACCACATATCAAGGAGCACTAATCAAGATTAATACCTTATCCCTACTGAAATTAAAGCTTACTAACAAAATCTTTCCAAATGATCAAAATGTTCCAACATTCCATGAGAAATCTACATGCATGCATGACTTCGAGTCTTACAAACCAAAACAACATATTTTCTAAATATATTCTACCTTGAAATTGACATGCAAGCCTAGCATAAGCTATATCTAGATGATCACTTAGCATGCAAAGGGTTTTTATTTGCCCACAAGTGAGTGGATGACAGAAATTACAAGAATAACCTTCCAACATAGTTAGGTAGATTTGCATGCAAGGACAAAATGGTAATGTGGCTAGTAGAATGAAAGTGAGTGGGGTTGGAAATGCCTTCCTTGTCCCTTGGTTGAATAGAAGAGAATTTGCATGCAAGGGTAACCATGTAATTTGATAATTATTAAGCAACTAATTTTCAAAGATTTATTTTTATATAATAAAATAAAAGTTCAAAAATTATAAAATTTATACCATAAAATAACTTGGATTTTTATTGATTTAATAAAATCACTTTCAAAATTTGTGAACAAAATATCTTTTAAAAGAAAATTTCTCCAAGGCTTAGAATATTCCTTATAAATCAAAAATAAAGGAAATAAATAAACTTTTGCTTTGAAAAATCATCTACTACACATAAAAATTTCATAATGCAGAAATTCTCACTAACACAAACGTACAATCATAGAACGTATTTACTTTCGTCTTTAATATTATACCAAATCCACAAATAGTATTACACGAAAATGCGGGTCATAATATAGTTCACCTCTTCTTCAGAATCTGTAGAGTTTGCCCAGTTTTTCTTCTTTCTGATAAGTGCCTGACCTTTATCACCTTTTCCTTTCTTGCAGTCAGGAGAGATGTGGCCTCTTTCACCACAATTGTAGCATTTGACATTTGAGTTGTCTCCTCTGTCAGACTTTCCTCTTTTGCCTTCAGTCTTTCTGAACCCTTTCTTTTCAGAACTTCCATCTTTCCTGGAAAACTTCTTACCCTTTCTGAATTTCTTGTCGGCTATCTTTGTCATACCCTTCACCATAAGAGTACACAGTTGCATCATCTCTGCATCAACATCCACTTCAGATAAATTTTCAGATTCTAAATCATCATCATCAGAATATGATGACTCTAAATCAGACTGTGTGATGAGAGCCTTTCCTTTGCCCTTCTTTGAGACAACCACTTTAGGAGATTTCTCCTCAGCTTTAAGTGCAACTGTCTTTAACTTTCTTCCATGCCTTTTGCTCCTTTGATCCATCTCAAGTTCATGAGTCTTGAGCATACCATAAATTTCATCAAGAGTAGTTTCAGCAAGGTCATAGTTGTCTCTTATGGTAGTAGACTTCAAATCTCAATTTTCAGGAAGAGCTAAAAGGAATTTTAGATTTGAATCTTCAAGATCATATTCCTTGTCCACCAGTGACAGATCATTCAAGAGTTTGGAAAATCTGTCATATAAATCAGTTAGTGACTCATCAGATTTTGAGTCAAAGTGCTCATACTCCTGTGTGCGTATTGTCTTCCTGTTCTTTTTGATGGCTTCAGTTCCCTGGCATCTTGTCTCCAAAACATCTCATATTTCCTTTGCAGTCTTTCATCCAATTACCCTGTTTGACATGACATTGTCAATTGCACTATGAAGCAGATGCCTTACCCTTGCATCATTGGCAATAGATGATATGTCTTCAGGTGTGTAATTACCTTTCTCCTTTGGTATCATCTTTGCTGGTTGATCAGTAATTGCAACAGAAAGCTTGGTAGGCTTATATGGTCCATCATTAATTCTATCAAGGTATTCTGGATCTGTGGCTTCCACAAACATAGCCATCTTTACCTTCTATATAGGATACTCAGATGCTCTCAGTATGGGAACCCTAATACTCTCATATCGACTGTGTGTTTGATTGTTTTGAGTATCTTGAGTTTTGGTGGGCTTAGGTGGAGTTTGTGTTTTATCAGACATGATTGTAAACTGGATCTCACTGTTTGTATATCAACAGAGAGGCTCTGATACCACTTGTTAGGTCACACAATACTATAGAAGGGGGTTGAATATAGTGTTGATACAATCAAATCAATTTAGAACATAAGTATATAACAGTAATCAAGTTTATTCAATATAATAAGCTCTATTACAAAGTAGGTTAAACTACTCTCTCAGTGATGAACAATATCACTAAAAGCTGCTAGGTTACAATGAATAATGTTCTCGAGAATGATAACACATATAGTGTAAACCCTAAGCTGTGTTTATATAGTACATAGTTACAAGATATCTTCTAATTGATATGAAATATATCTCCTCCTAAAATATATCAATCAGATATTATCTTCTGCAAGTCTTCTAGTCTTCTAACTCTAACGCATATCTTCAAGTGTTTTAGTCATGATCCTCTCCTGTAAATCAGCTGCATTCCTTATCTGAAGTACCTGCACTTAAGTCCTGATATAAATCCTGACGACCTTAAGTTCTGATATAAGTTCTGACTTCAGTAAGTTCTGATTTCTAGTAAGTCCTGATAAGTCCTAATATTAAGTTCTGAAACTAAACACAACAGATTAGACATGACATCAAAAATATATCTAACATAACCGGTTGCTTCGACAGGGATGTGAGATGTATATACCCTATGTGTTAGATACTAAAAAGGGAAGTCCCAAAATAGAAGATATTCCAGTTGTATGTGAATTTCCTGATGTCTTTCCAGACGAGCTTCCAGGGTTACCGCCAGATCGAGAAATTGAATTAATGATTGATTTAGCACCAGGAACAGAACCAGTTTCGAAAGCTCCATATCGAATGACACCAGTCGAGATGAAAGAATTGTCAATGCAATTGCAAGATCTTCTAGACTGAGGCATCATAAGACACAGTGTATCCCCGTGGGGTGCACCGGTATTGTTCGTGAAGAAGAAATATGGCAGCATGCGACTATGCATTGACTACCGGGAATTGAATAAACTCACTATCAAGAATAAATATCCTTTACCGAGAATCGACGATTTGTTCGATCAGCTGAAAGGAGCCGCATGGTTTTCAAAGAAAGATTTGTGATCGGGCTATCATCAATTAAAGATTAAAGCTGAAGATATCCCCAAAAATGCATTCTAGATATGGATATTATGAGTTTCTGGTAATGGCATTCGGTTTGACCAACGTGCCAGCAGCATTCATGGATCTGATGAACAGGGTATTCAAGAGGTACTTGGATAAATTCTTGATTATATTTATTGATGACATCTTGATTTACTCAAAGACGGAAGAAGAGCATACCGAGCACTTGAGGATTGCTTTGGAAATTCTAAGGAAGGAGCAACTGTACGTGAAATTCTCAAAATGCGAATTTTGGTTGAAGGAAGTACAATTTCTAGGGCACATCATCAGTAGAGAAGGCATTCAAGTTGATCCAGCGAATATTGAAGCTGTGTTGAATTGAGAAAGGCCGAAGACACCAACAGACGTTCAAAGTTTCTTGGGATTGGCAGGATACTATAGAAGATTTGTCAAAGATTTTGCGAAAATAGCAACGCCACTGACCAAGTTAACTCGAAAAAGTGAAAAGTTTGTATGGGATGACAAATGTGAAGAAAGTTTCCAAGAGGTGAAGAATCGGTTAGTAACCGCACCGGTACTTGTACTGCTAGACGATCATGAAAATTTTGTCATTTATAGTGATGCTTCATACCGCGGATTAGGATGTGTACTGATGCAACACGGTGACGTCATTGCATATGCCTCGAGACAACTAAAACCTCATGAACAGAAGTATCCTACGCAAGATCTGGAATTAGCAGCGATCGTATATGCACTGAAACTTTGGAGACACTATCTCTACGGTGAGAAATATGAAATCTACACGGATCATAAAATTCTGAAGTACATCTTTACACAGAAGGAACTGAACATAAGGCAACGCCGATGGTTGGAATTGATTAAAGATTATGATGTTACGATCAGTTATCATCCAGGAAAAGTGAATGTTGTGGCAGATGCGCTGAGCCGGAACGAAAGACTGAATCTGTTAACTTCGTGTGAAGAATTAGCCAAGGAATTTGACAAGTTGGAAATCGAAATTCGTGTTCCGAATGAATCTACTGAAGCTATCTACGCTATGACTTTTCAACCGGATTTATTGGAAAAGATTCGGCGATGTTAAGAAGAAGTGATGGGCCAAGATGACAACTTAACAGGAGAAGAAATTTCAACCCAAAAAGATAACGAAGGAATCCTACGTTTTGCAACAAGAATCTGGATCCCTAATGTGGTGGAGCTGAAGGAAGAAATATTGCGAGATGCGCACAGTTTGAAATATTCTATTCATCTAGGAAGTACAAAAATGTACCACGATCTGAAAGAAAACTTTTGGTGGCCAAATATGATGAAGGAGATAGCAGAATGGGTGAGTAAATGCTACACATGCCAGCGAGTTAAAGCGGAACATCAACGTACGAGTGGATTACTGCAACCATTGGATATTCCGGAATGGAAATGGGAACATCTAGCGATGGATTTTGTAGTAGGACTTCCAAGGACTAAAGCAAATTATGATTCGATATGGGTAATAATTGACCGACTAACAAAGTCAACACATTTTCTACCAATTAACGCAAGATTTTTGCTTGACAAGCTAGTACATTTGTATCTCAAGGAAATTGTGATGCGACATGGAGTTTCAATATCTATCGTGTCTGATCGAGATCCCCGTTTCAATTCAAGATTTTGGAGACAATTTCAAGAATGTCTTGTAACTAAATTAAACATGAGTACCGCTTACCATCCGCAAACCGATGGGCAAAGTGAAAGAACTATCCAAACAATTGAAGACATGCTACGAGTTTGTGCGATTGATTTTGAAGGCAGTTGGGATGAGTATCTACCTTTGGTTGAATTTTCCTACAACAAAAGCTATCATGCAAGCATTGGGATTCCACCGTACGAAGCGTTATATGGAAGGAAATGCAGATCACCCGCTATTGGGATGAAGTTGGAGAATGCAAGGTTTTAGGTCCAGAATTAATTCAACAGACTAAAGAAAAGATAGAACTTATTCGAAAGTGAGGTTTTGGGTCTAGATGCAGCACAAAATAGACAACGCAGATATGCAGACCAAGCTAGGAAAGATATGGACTACCAGAAAGGAGAGCACGTGTTACTCAAAATATCGCCGTGGAAAGGATTTGGCAACAAGGGTAAATTGAAGCCACTATACGTTGGACCATTTGAAATTTCGAAGAAAGTGGGAAAAGTTGTGTACGAGCTAGCCTTACCGCCTCATATGCAATATATTTATAAAGTGTTTCACGTGTTGATGCTTAAACGATATAATCCCAATTCTAGGCATGTAATAGAGTATGAACCGGTAGATATCCAACCTGATTTGTCCTTTATAGAACAGCCAGTAAGAATTTTAGATCGGCAAGAGAAAGTGTTGAGAAATAAGTCTGTATCTTTAGTGCGAGTATTGTGGAGAAACCCTATGGTTGATGAATCAACCTGGGAACTTGAGAGTGAGATGTTAGAGAAATATGCTCATTTGTTTTCTGAGCGAGATTCTGAGGACAAAATCCTGTTAAAGGGGGAAGGATGTAATGTCTGGTAAATTACGTCTGTATTATATTATATCTATAATAAATTATGTATGTTAATGTGTCATTTATGTGTAATTAACTTTCCAACCCTAATTGCTATGTGTTACGTGCATTCTGTGTCATCCTGGTATTTTTAAGATATTTTTATTTTGCATTTATAGCTTTCATATCAAAAGTTATATGACCCGAATCATGATTTTAAGGCAGATATTTTAAATAACATAATGGGCCTTATTTTTCATCAAACGACTTTTACCATCGCGTTATTCTGAACATCTAGGTATTTTACAAATTTTCTCGTTTCGTGAAAAAATGACTTTTCCGGGCCCCATTGGGTGTTAAAACCCCACAAAAATCACATTTTTATTTTTATAAAATCATAGGACTTTCATTTATACCATTTCTTTGTATTTTTGCATTATTCACAATTTTTGGGAAATTTTGACATATATATTGTATATATAAAATATTTATAAATTAAATTTTAATACTCAAAAATTATAAAATTAGGGGCTTATTAATTTTAAAAGATGTAGAATTAGGGCCTTAATTTTAATTAGGAGTATTAATTTTACTACTATAAATAGCCTAATTTCTATTTAATTAATTATAATTAATCATTAAAAATCAGCAAAATTCTGAAAATTCCCTGAAATCGGGTCGGGAAGAACAAGGTCGTGTCAGGAATTCAAGCCGTGATTTCTCACTGATTACAACATCAAATCGTGTCATTCAAGTACTCAAATCGAAGGTTTTGATCTGTTTTTTCCATTTCCAATATCAATTTCACATTTTAATTCGTTGTTTTTGATTTTCGATTTCTAGGGTTTATGTTCGAATTAGGGCTTTTTGATTCTAGGATTATTATGATGTTTTGATGATTGATATAGCTTCCTGATGTTATTTGCAATTGATTCATGGTGTTTAATTGAATGAACGATACCTGGATAGCAAAGTTCGATTATTAGGGTTTATACTCAATTTTCAAAACATAGCTTCGTGATTTCTGTGAATATTTGGTTCTTGTGATGTTAGGGCTTTGATTGTACATGTTCTTAGCTTTGATTTGCACTATAAAGCATTGAGTTTCATGTACGATTCTGTGATTTCATATTTTAGCCAAAGTTCATGTCGCTTTTGATCGGAGTTGAGGATTCAGGGATGTTTTTGGTATGTTTTGGCCAGAGTTGAGTTGCTGCAGCTGAGTGGAATTGAAACCCTGTGAAATATACATCAAATAGTTGTGTTTTTGGCCTATTTTGGCTGACCGGAATCCTGGCCGGTGGCCGGATTCTGGAAAAATCCGGTCATGTTTTTCATGACCCGGATTGTGACCCGGTTGACCCGTTTGGTTAACTCGGTTTTGATCTGAAATTATCAGAATTAATTTTCTGACAAGTGTTTCTGGAAATTATTTTTACTTTTTATTTTTATTAATTTTAAAAATTAGTTTTATTTATTTTATAAATTGATTAATTAATTATTTAATTAATTGATTTATATTATAAATAATTCTGAAATATTTTTTAAAAATCAGTTTCAATCATTTTCTTAATTAATTATAATTTATTTATTATTTATTAATTATTCAAAAATGTTTAATTATTTTGATAATTAATCAAATAATTTTCAATAAATCATAATAAATTCATTTTAATTCCCAAAATTATAGAAATATCATTTTTAGTTCTGATTTTTCTTAAATAATTATTTAAAAATTATTTTAGGGTTTAATAATTAGGAATAATTATTTATATTGAATAATAAATTGATTTATCTGTATATAATTGATAATAATTAGACCGTTAGTCCGATTCGAGCGAAATGAAAGCCCTTTGACTCAGAAAAATAATATTAAAACCTAATTTCTTCTAGAAGTTAGTTGACTTTGTTATTTATTTGATTATAAGACATATTGCGTGCTGTGACGAGTCCGATAAATTTAGAAAAAAATAGGAAACGAGTCAGATAATGATCAGTTAAGTGATCAGCGAGTCGATTTTGATTCTAAATATTATTTTAACTATAACAATGATTATGTGGCTTATGTGCTTATGTGTATTATGTGGTTAATTGAGTCGTACTTGTTAATATATAATATACGAGTCAATCATAAGCGCATGGGTAGACAATAGGAACGATGTGAAGTCGGTTCGAGACGCAATTGAAGTACGAAATGACTAAACCAGACTATTTCTCTAACAGAAGCTAAGCCAGCAAGGCAGATTGAGTCGGTAATAGGCGAGTGTGACATATTTGAAGTGAGTCGCGCATAAGGCAAGTTTTTCCCTTATTCTAATTTCAAAATAATGATATTTCTTCAGATTCATATCACACTTTACTCTTTTGATTCTTGTTCATAAACACTGATACACACTTGTTATTAACTTATTTATATTTCATTTCGATTCTTGATTTCTTCTTTTTCTTTGAATTCCTTATTCATATTCGAATTGATACGCATACACATTGGTATATTCTGGTGATTAGAATATATCAAAGCATACCGATTGTTCCGGTTGCTACTTCATGGACTGGATAGTGATATTTTAGGGATTAATGATAAGTGGATTTTACATCCACCTGGAACGCTTTATTACAAGCTTAAATTGGTGTTTTGGACTCAAGTTGTTGGTATTTTGATGTGTTTTTGTGTTATTGCATTTCAGTTATCAGTTATATGATGAAATGAGCTTTTAAAGGAAATATGATAAAAAGTGATCAGATTTGGAAGCCAAGGCCATTGTCAAGTTGTAGAGAATCTCATTAGCTTCGCGTGGGCAGTTGAATCCCCTAATTTTGATGAGTAGAAGTCAAGTTATGGCCAAAACAAGATTCATCAGAAATTTTTCCAAACAGGAGCTGAGCGCCCGCCCAGGAGAGCTGAGCACCCGCCCAGGAGAGCTGAGCGGCCGCCCAGGAGCTGAGGGCCCGCCCAGGAGAACTGAGCGCCCGCCCAAGGCGCGGCTGGTCACTGATTTCGCTGAAAAAGCCATTTTTGAGTGGAATTTGACGATTTTAAGGGTTCAGGTCCACTAGGGGCGTATATATACTTAAAAAAAGGGTTTTCATCATCCGAGAAGATTGGGATACCAAGGAGAAGACCTAGAAGCACAAAACAACTCTAAAAAGAAGATCTTGTTTTCAACTTGTGATTCTTTGAATTAGTTATAACTTTGGATGCTCGTTTTCGTTCTATTTGAACCTAGATCTCGTTTATTCGTACTTTAATCATTATTCAGTTTAATTAAGACCTTGTTTTATACCATGCTTTCATTTGAACCCATGGTGACGATGAGTTCGATTATGGGCTAATCGTTGTCATGGGGTTCTAGCGGATTTACTTATGGATTTTAATAATTAATTTGTTTTGATATCTTGGTGTGTGGTGATTGATTGATATCCTAGTATTGGTTGTGCTTATTCGTCTTATGTGCGTAGCTAACATATAAGATAGCGTGTTAATCTCTATTTAAGCAACAATGAATATAGAGGTTTAGAACTTGCCATTCTAGCATAGGTTCATGTATGTGTATGCATGATTCATAGGTAACTCTAACCGTTTTACTTGCCCTATGTAATCAAGATAGGTAACTTATGCTTAAACCGTTATGTTGTCAAATTCTATAGACATATAGGGTCTCAATATAATTGATGCCTATCCAGCTTCTATCTCTTTTGTGGATGTCTGTTAGAATGGTACTCGTGCAAAGAAAGTTGGCGTTTATCAGTTTCGTGTTATCTGATTAGTGTCATCACCATCACATGCTATGGTTAAGAACAATAAGGCTATTGAATGAAGTATTTAATGAAGTTAGAATCCCATATTTGTCATATATAGTAATTTAGCCTCAATTCTCTTAGTTGATGTTAATTAGTATAATCTCTTAGTTTAATAAAAACCCAATTTGTTATTTGTCTTAGCATTGAATGATAGCCATACATTGTTGCATAGGTGCATAAATTGAACTTAACCTAAACCAGTCTCTGTGGGAACGAACCTGATTTATATCTTATACTACTTGCGAACCCGTATACTTGAGTGAATATTAGCGCGTATTTTTTTCCCTAACAAGTTTTTGGCGCCGCTGCCGGGGACTCGGTGTTAATTTTTAGTTTATGTTCCTGTCATCAGTGGTCGTTAAATTTCACTGACTCGGATTCTTTTACTTTCACGGTTTATTTGTTTGTGTTTCAGGTACTCATTACAATGGGAGATCCAGCAGCACGAACGAAAGCCTTGATGGATTTTTCTCAACCCAAGATCAATGACATTCAATCTAGCATTATCCGGCCTGCTATCACAGCTAATACCTTTGAGATCAAGCCTGGCATAATTCTATGGGTACAGACTTCAGTCTAGTTTGGGGGTTCTCCAACGGAAGATCCCAATACACACATTAGGGACTTTAATGAGATCTGTGACACCTTCAAGTTCAACGGTGTTTTTGAAGATGCTGTGAAGCTGAGACTGTTCCCATTCTCTCTTAGGGACAAGGCTAAGAGCTGGTTACACTCTCTACCAGCTAGTTCGATTACTACGTGGGAAGATCTTGCTCAGAAGTTTCTTACTAAATTCTTCCCTATGGCGAAGACAACTGCAATCAGGAATGCTTTACTCAATTTGCACAGCAGTCAGGAGAATCTTTATATGAAGCTTGGGAGCGCTACAAGGAAATGCTTAAGAAGTGTCCTTATCATAGAATGCCTGATTGGATCATCATCAATTGTTTTTACAATGGGTTGGGAGCACAGTCTAGACCCATGCTCGATGCAGCAGCAGGTGGAGCATTATGGGCAAAGAACTATGAGGAAGCTTATGATCTAATTGAACTGATGGCTACTAATGAATATCAGTATCCATCCCAGAGATTTCCACAGAGCAAGGTAGCAGGAGTTCTTGAGGTGGATACAGCTATGGCTATCACTGCTCAACTAAAGGAGTTGTCTATGAAGATCGATTCTCTGGCTAACTATGGTGTTAAGCATATAATTAGTGTTTATGAGCTGTATGCAGGTCCGCATGTGACAGAGCAATGCGTTATATCTAGTGAATCAGCTTAGTTTGTGAGCAACTTTCAGAGATTGCAGCAACCAGTTCCAGACACTTATCATCCTGAAAACTGGAATCATTCTAACTTCAGCTGGAGCAATAATCAGAATGCGATACAACAGCCGTTCCAGCAGTTTGGAAATAAGCTATTCAACCCTCCTGGTTTTCAGCAACAAATTACACCAAAACAACAAACTCATGGTGCATGTCTATCTTCGAATGAAAAATCTGAATTGGAGGAGTTGCGGCTTATGTGCAAAAACCAGGCTCTTATATGCCAAATCCAGGCTATTTCTATCAAGAATCTGGAGAACCAAATAAGGCAAATTGCTAATGCCTTATTGAATCGACCACCAGGAACGCTTCCTAGTGATACTGAAGCCAATCCAGGTAAGAGGGAAGTTGAAGAACAGGTGAACGCCATCACCTTAAGGTCTGGAAAGGTCGCAAGCCCCAAAATTCAGCAAGACGAAGAGCCTAAAAAGTCTCAAGTCCGGAATCTGAAGTTGTGGCTAAAGAAGAAGTGCATAAGGAAGCAGAGGTGGAACCAAGGAAGACTACTGTGGAAAACACTCCTCCTGAGGGTAATACAGGGGAGAAACAGATCTATCCTCCACCTCTTTTTCCTAAGAGGCTGCAGAAGAAAATGCTGGATAAGCAGTTTGAGAAGCTTTTGGAGGTGTTCAAGAAACTTCATATCAACATACCTTTCGCTGAAACTCTTGAACAGATGTCTAGCTATGCAAGGTTTATGAAAGGTATTCTCTCTCGAAAAGTGAAGCTCGATGACTTAGAGAACATTGCTCTAACGAAGGAATGCATTGTTGTGCTGCAACAGAAGTTGCCTCTGAAGATTAAAGATCCCGGAAGCTTCACTATTCCTTGCACCATCAGAAACTTGTCGTTCGACAAGTGTTTATGTGATTTAGGAGCTAGCATCAATCTGATGCCCTTATATATCTTCAAGAAGCTTGGTCTGCCTGATCCGAAACCAACATACATGTCATTGCAACTAGCTGACCGTTCCATCGCTTATCCACGAGGTATAGTGGAGGATGACTTGGTCAAGGTGGATATACTCTTCTTCCCTGCTGACTTTGTAATTCTTGATTTCGAGGAAGTTAAGAAGATTCCCATCATCTTGGGAAGACCATTCTTGGCTACAGGCCGAACTATGATTGATGTGCAAAAAGGAGAGCTTTCGATGAAGGTTTACGATCAAAACGTCACTTTTAATGTGTTCAAGGAAATAAAGTTACCCACAGCTAAAGAGGAGTGTTTTAAAGTAGAGCAACTACAGGTTTTGAATGCACCTCCGTGGGAGAAGAAGTTGGATATGCCATTCGATTCTCTTGGGTTAGCAGAGTTGAAAATTTCTCAGGAGCGTCTCAAGTCGTCTGTTGAAGATGCTCCCACACTTGAGCTCAACCCACTGCCAGATCACTTGAGTTATGCATTCTTAGGTGCACCCCCTGACAAGGGGTTGAGATATATTTTTGATGATGTAGAGGGTGGCTGAACGGATCCTCCAGTGCTTATAGAGGGTTTTTCTCATACGCAGCAGGCAGTTGATAGGACTGGTGTTGGTGATGCGCAGTACATGCGATTGACTAGGAGTATGGAGGCCATGCACGACATTCACCGTTGTTTTGCTGTAGATTTGACACACGCTTTCGGTACTGTTGTTCGGAACACTAGTGGCATGGTTGATTGGCCACCTGATCCTTCACCCGAAGAGGGTGATCTTTCCGATGACTAGGTATGCCTGAAATCCTTATTATTACCTTCAATGAGGACATTGAAAATTTTAAGTTTGGGGGTGATAATGTAAGGATTAGTAGTGTGTGTCCATGTAGATTCATATTGCATGTTTAGTTGTAGTTCATTCATATTTTTGCATGATTGTTCATTTAGGACATATTTGTATGTTTTTATGTGATTTCATATAGTTGCATTTGCATGCATATTTAGCATGATCCCTTAAGATGAACTATGATATTTGATAAGTGTAATACCCTCAAATCCGGGGTCGGGGATCCGGATTGTCACGAGTTCCATTTCCCTTAATAACACCCAATCTTAATACACAATCAACTACTCTCTACTATGACCCCACAATAAGCACACACACCACAAGTTATAGTCTCAGAGATGAATATCCAAAAATAATCACAAGTCGTTTTATTCCACAATTATATGTCAATACACCTTAAAAGGTTTTCTGGATAATTTACATTTCTTTGCCAATATTACAATTCATAATATACATAAGTCTGGTACATTATTAGTTGAAAACTTAGCCTATTGGTAATTTCTACCTCAGCTACAGCGGCCTCAACGCTTCCAAAAAGCTGCGGAATATTTCCTATCCGCTTGCGAATTGGGAGCTTGGTCCTGTTCATCTTATCTATCTGATGTTGTGTGATGAAAGAAGAAAGCAAGGGTGAGCAGCAAGCCCACCAAAATAATATGTATAATGATTAACAATATATGAGCCTACTCATAATACTCATGAAAGTCTTGGTCAAAAGAAATGAACCAAGTTTGATATCTTAATGCGATGAAGTCGCAAAATATTCAGTATATATACATATATACTTTTCAAAATATTGGAAGTCCTCTTCCATGCATAATATACACAAAGTCCCATTGTATAACTGTATAAAAAAATATCGTTGCAAGGTGATCTCATATATCTAACCTTGTCTCAACGTTTTTCTGAAAATCTTTGTCATTCATAAGACAATTATTAATTAGATATAAGTTTAAAAGATGAAGTTACCAAATACTTCACTACACTTATATAATTTATAAAGCTACTTGAACTACCATTGTTCAAAGTATAATGAGCTTTCAACAGTTCATCACATAAATGAGACTACAAGACAAGATTTGAATAGATTAAATCTTTAAAATATTATTAAAGGAAATGAAGTTATGACATACTTCATTAAGTTCTGATATATATATATATATATCCACATATACATCTTCCTTTATACATTTCCTGAAAACCTCTATCATATAAAGTATGAACAGAATTGCAATATCCAATAAGTTTGGAAAGGAAAAGAATTTTGGCATAAACCAGATATCTTGCTGATCAGGCAAAGATACCCATAAGTAACCTTTTCTACTAGTAGATGGACGAATTCCCCACTGGTCATCACCCTGGTCGTAATAGGACCTTATGCTGGACTGCCACTCAGCCACTTATGCATTTGATGGACTCCCACTGAGCCACTTACACTATCATGGACGCCCACTTAGCCCATGTTGCTTATGCCGACTCAATAGATGGACTTACTTCCCGAACATTGGGTAAGTAATCAATTCATTTACCAAAACTGCAACCGTGTTGCGAATATAAAATACACCACAGAGCCGGATCCCTCAGGTTTTGAACGAGTATTTAAATCCCCTTAAAAAGGAAGATCTTAAATATAAAAATGAGTTTTGGGATCCGCTCTAACTTTTAAAAATCATTTTGAAGACTCGAAAACACTTTATAGAGTGTTTGGAGTAAAGCTGATTTAATGAAGTAAATCAGTCCCCAGAATATTTCGAAAATGACTGAATATTATTATTTAAATAATATTCCCATAAAGAATAATCTTTATAAAAATAATTGAAGTAGAAGTATTAAAACTTATACTTGAAACGAGTATTAAATAACCAAAGATATACTTATATGAAAGTACTATCTTTATTTGAATAATCGAAAATAAGTTTGATTATTGACACCTTATTCTTTAATAAAATAAAGAATATATCTCAGCAAATAATCGGAGTCATAGATCCTCAAATGAATATTCAAATAATATTCATTAAATAATATAAACTGAGTCATAAGCCCTCGAATGAATATTCAAATAATATTCAGTTAATAAAATAAAAGGAGTCATAAGTCCTCGAATTAATATTCAAAATAATATTCATTTAATATAAAGGAGTCATACGCCTTCGAATAATATTTGAAATAATATTCAATAATAAAATAAAGTTAAAGTTATCGAATAAACCTTATTCGATTAATAGTTTTGAAAACTATGACCATATATATATATAAGTATATATATATATATATTTATCCATATATACAAAATCTACTCGGGATCCTCGACTCCCGGTTTTAGAAAATATTTTCACCTTTGGGTCCCTGTACTAAGGGTATATGCAAATTACCGCTATCCTCTAACATAGGTATTATCAACTGAATCAACAGATATATATGGAAAGAATACGAAACAGGCATGCATATATATATACCATAGCAGCATGCTTCAATATATTGCAACATTTGCTAATTAACCAACATGCATCTATCGCAAGATAATGCAAATACATATATTCATCACAACAACAGTTATAACGGGTAGAAAACTTGCCTGAGCGACTTGGGGTGAAAAAAGGCTCGGGACGAGTTTGGTAACCTATAAACAACAAGTAAGTTGGAATTAAACCAAAGTCACTTGTAAATCTATACTTTAACTAACTTAGACTCTAACGCTTATTTTACGCTTACTGATTCACTTAAGTCACTCGAGTACCCTCGGCTCCACCATTTTTAATAATTTTAACCTTTACGAGTTTTAAGGCGATTCCTTCGCGAGTGTCTTACCAACTGCCTAACACACTTACCATAAATGTTTCATACTTCAATTAGTCCTTTTTGGTCTTTAACCTATGTTTCAAAGTAAGGCGAGGGGAAAAGTTTCGTTCGCGAAACGCCGTTACTTGAAACGGTCGTTTCTCCTAAACCGTGCATCGGAATCGAACGAACTACATATCAAAATGAAGCTTGTAACATGAGCTATCTAGACATGGCAATGGTCATAATCTAGCAGAGAGTTCTCGGGTGCTAATGTTATGCACAAAAACAGTCTAAAGAAAATCGGACGTTACGACGGCTATGTTTACGCGATTTCCCAAATTTTAAACCATTCAAAACCAACCCAATTCAACCTCAATCCAACATACAACCAACATCCATTCTTATCACATCATAACAACCCCAACCAATTCAATTTTAACATTCATACTTATGCCTAAGCTTAACTTTAACCATACTTAAGTTCTTTTATTCAAAACAACAACATTTACCATTCCATTTCAATACCATTTCACTCCCAAACTCTAAATCACAAACATCAAGCTACAATATCACCCTACTAATCAAAATCATCTTATAATACATAGGAATCTAGGGTTTGGAGATGATATACCTTCCTTGAAGTGGTGGGAGGAGCTAGGAAGCCTTAAGAAGCTTTGAGAAGTCTTAGGAATGCTTGGATCTTCAAGGAAATCAAGAAAAATTTCAAGTTAAAAACTTGAAAAAACTATTCATAGTCTTCTTCTTTGATTAAATGAAGAAGATTGAGAAGGAATTAATGGCTTAAACTCATGATATAGCCCTAACTAAGCATAAAGATGATTAGGGAATTATCTTACCAATTTAGGAGGCTTGGATCTTGAGTTTTGAATTTCTTCCCCTTTTGAAATAGTAAAAGCTGAGAGCAAGCTTGCTTGGAATGAGAGAATTGATTTTTTTTGTGTTTTGATGAAATGATTTTCTTGGCTTGGTTGATTTGATTTTGTGTTTGATTTAGTCAATTACCTTGTTGCCCTTGAATTTGTGTGGTTCTCATTCAACCACACCTCCTTCCTTCCCATGTCATGCCTATGTCATGTGGTGATGTCATCCTTCCCTCCTTGTCCTCTTCTCATTGGTTGGGTGACATCACTCTCTCTAATCCCTTTGATTAACTTCCTAATTGTTTGCCTAATGACCGCTGATCTGTTATACGGTTCGCTTAACTTTCGTTCTCGTTTATCGTTTGAAGGATCATACCCGGGATCTTATTACTTAGGTTCCCTTAACCTTTCTCAATACATTATATTCCTTTTTATGATCCTCTATTATAATCCTTTAATTTAAATCCTTTTTATCCTGTTACCTTATACTCAATTCTCTCCGTATCTAGTGTATTTCCGGGAAAATCAAAGTGTTCGGATTTGGATTCTGACGATCTTTACATACACTTATATCCCATATAAAGTACTAATAAAATCTCAGAATATCCATACCAGAACCCCTACATAGTGTGGCATGAAAAGTTTTCTCATTCAGCAAAAACACTATTCATAAGGGTTTCAAAATTTCCCAAAAATTGGGGTTATTACAGTCTCCCCTCCTTAAAAGGATTCCATCCCGGAATCAGATAGAAATGAATAGGGATACCTTCTTAGTATTGCACTTTCTAACTCTCAAGTCAATTTTCCCACATTATGGTTCTACCATCAAACTCTTACTAGTTTGATAACCCTTCTCCTAAGCACTCGTTCCTTCTTAATCTATACCCTTCCTGGTTGCTCCATATAGGTTATTTCTGGTTGCATGTCTATGCGCTCATATGCCCCTATTTGTCTAGCATCCGAATTACACTTCCTTAACATTGGTACGTGGAACACGTTATGAACTTGCTACAGGTTCGGGGGTAGGGCTAGCTCATATGCTAACTTCCCAAACGTCTTTATATACCCAAGGGTCCAACAAATTGTAGACTTAGCTTTCCTTTCTTTCCGAACCTCATCAATCCTTTCCAAGGGTTTCCAAGGGAATACCTATAACATTACTAGGCCCTCTATTTCATACTCTTTGCCCTTTTTGAGTCAAATCAGCATACCTCTTATGTCCATCTGGGGTTACTACCATCCGTCCTCTGATTAGATCTAAAATATCCCTGGTCCTTTGGACTACTGCGGGTCCGAGCATCTTGCGCTCTACAACTTCATCCTAACATAAGGGAGATCGACAGTGTCTTCCCTCAAGGATCTCATAAGGCGACATCTCGATAATGACATATGATCTATTGTCGTAAGATAACTTAATCCGCGTTAAGTGATCATTCCAAATTCTTTCAAGTCTATTGCACAGACTCTCATTATAGCTTTTATCATTAGAACTTTTGCTTCTCAATATCCATTCTTTTCCAGTTCGTAATCGCTACTACCTTCCGTTCCTAATATTATACGGGTTATACTTTTGCTCGCTAATGTTCTATAACCTTTTAATAACCACGTCAACCTTAGTATCACGAATGTGTTTCCATTGCGCATACTACCACCACTTTATTACTCCTTTTTCAGTTGTTTCTATTTTCCAAAATTTGATCAATCATATAGAAGTAAAGGAATTTGTTGAGAAATCACTATGATCATGAACACTTGTTATATCGCATAGTTAGTACAGAAGGTGGCTAGCCTTTAGTACTTGACAAGCAATTAAATAATAGCTGGTATCCTACTCGGCTTCTATCACACAGATAGATAGTCATTCGGCAATACCTCCCCTTCTGGAAGGGTTGTTCTTCTCAGTTCACATGAAATGAAAAGAAGAGAAAAGAACGAACTGAAGAGAATTGTATATATGAAAAAAATATTGCCATAAAATATCTGGCTTGGAACCTACCTCTGAACTATAGAGGTTTGTCATAGGAGAACAAAACATATATGTATTTATATCAACATCAAGTATTATAGCATCCTATTTCATATGCCTAAATATTTTTTTGCTATTCCGTCCATCATTCTATGGACCCATGCTCTTCCTCGAGCTTATACACAATCACCTTTGAAACTCCTTCGATATCGAAAATCGAACCTGGGATCTCATTCTAGACATCATCGTTACTTGAATTCTATGCTTGCATCGTAATCTTCCTCGTATAATAATACGACTCCCTATTGATAAGAAAAAATAAATATTCAATAGGTAGATACTCTACTTAATTAGTCTATCAATGATAACTTATACACTACCACGACCCGCTTAGTGGTACTCAATCTCAACATCCATTCCAATACAACTCTCCCGGTTGTAATCAGCTCATTACTCGCAGAATCATTGCTGCCTTACTATGGTCCACCACTGACCTACTGTAGTCATTCATTTTCCATGAAGACTTAATAGCTAACCATACGGAGTCCATACATCTCGTATCTAATTCTTCTAAGGAGGTAACATAATCACTATTCATGATTCATGAAGAACACTCCTGATCCTGACATACATACCTGACATGAAGCAGATAAAATTGCAGAAGAGCTTCAATCAAGGCAACGATAGCAGGTTAATACCATTCTTAATCATATGCCTTCAATAGAAGACTTAACTCAAAGGTTCGTTTAGTCCTTTTTGAAATATGGTCCTGGATTATTCTCAAGATAGGATCTTCTGAGATAGATAGCCCGCTCATGGCGATTACACGAATTAAACCTTTACCAACTACTATTACGGTTGGGTATTGCACAGTCATCAAAAGGAATGTCAATCTTCCAAACCATAATACAACCTTCACAGCTTTAACCATCATCACTGTATTCCTCTCGCACGAGCGCCTATAATTATTCTCTTACATTTAAAGCGTCGGCCACCTCTTTGGCCTTTCCTGATAGTAAAATTTCCTTATAGTCAATTTCATTTTAACCACTTTCACAAATTTTCTACCCTATTTCCGATCACTGCTTGAGTGAAGATGTTTTCCATAAGTTATTGCCTCAGTCTTTAGAGGCTAATCACTGTCAAGACTGATTCTCAATCATACTTAGAACATCTTTTATCCTGGGCCCTAATTGCCCTGAACAATTTCGACCTTTACTGGTTCGATTCATACTTTCTCGTGGTTCAACACGTGCCCCACTTGGCATTATTATAATTACGTCATATTTCCTTTATCCACATTTCTATTCTTGAGAATTTTGAATATTACCTTTTTCCTTATAAAACCTCTAAGGTTATCCTTCAATCGTTCCTCCTGTATTCCCTAGATACAGGGCATATCACAATACCATTTACTAATACTAGAACCATTGTCTATATACTTCTGAAAAATTTCTCCACTGATTCTTAAAGGTTGTTGTTACCTTAACCCTTTCCAAATCATACTGTCAAAACTCATACTGTCCCTATTAAGGGTGACATGCCAACCTTTATGCAGTCCCCTAGGATTCATTTTAAGTTACCAATGTTCTATCCTTAATTCCACCTTTAAAAGGTACCTGCATCCTTCCACGGATAAATCAAGTCATATATCCTTGATAGATTATCTTATTCATCATTCCCACCTCGATAGTCTATACCTAACTTCATAATAGCATCCTTATTCAAATTTAGGTCAATCCATATGGCCTCCAAAAGATAACAATGGTCATCCGCTTTTCTTTCCTGATTTGGTAATGATAACATGGATGTTCTGGAAGATATTGGTCATGTTCAACGTGAACTTCTTCTTAATAATTCCTTATTTACTTTTGTTGTTTATCTCAACAGTCACCTCAATGTTGGGATATCTCTCATACCTGGCGTCTCCCTTTCTGAGTATCGAGCCACCGGTCTTATATTTCACATTATTGAAGGTCACTTCCTTCATCCAATTTTCCTACTTTCTTACTTTCTTGTCTCTTTAGTCTATCCGCGTCTTATTATTTATCCTTCGAACTATCTAAAGGTTTCCTTGAATCCTCCCAACTTAAAGGGGATAAAATGTACATAACTCGTATGCCTTCAACCATCAACTTTAACTCATGGTGAATCACCCTCATACCAATGATTACATACTTTCCTATTTCTATTGCTACGAGTCTTTAGGGTTTCCTCATACCCGACTCCCTTATCATACCTCAAACTCTATTGCCTTTATATCCCTTTCCACTTCAGTTCCTTTTTATTTCCCTTTCTCTTATCATTATTTCATGAACCAACACAACATAAGCATTGATTTCAAACATCCCGTCATTCTGGATTCGTGTCCTTAGAACGAATCTTGACAACTTTTACAACTTAGATTCATAATTCATCATACTCGTCTGCCTTTGTTCTGGCTCTAAAGCTTTTACTCTATCTCTATAACCTTGGGAAGTACTTTCCTGAAAACAATTGACTGAACTTAAATCAGTTTATTATAATCTCTTGCTCCGTGCCTTCCTTGGTCTTTCACCAGCGGGAGGTCTCTCTCTTAGGAGGGTAAGTGATAAAAACAGTCTTTTGTGATTCGTGAATCATTTAGAATCTCAAATGATTCCTATATTTTCTTTAGCCAGGCTCTTGCCTCGACTGGTTCAGCTTGTTCCTTGGAACTCTGAGGGCTTAGCGACTTAGAGGTCCTGAAAGAATTTCACACCACATTGTTTCCTCAAGGTGGTGGTTGGGAATAAAATATAAGTTCTGTTTAGACAGGTGCATGGATTTCCGTATAGGAGTACCGTCTCGGGTCTCCTTATCTCGCTCGACTTCTGCTGTCTTAGTCTAAATATTTCTTCCTACTCCCCATAATTGGGGTCATCTTTTAATTTAAAATCTTCATTTTCCACTTTATTATATTCCGGATTCTTTATATCTTAATTGCGACCTCCCTGATTATCACATTCAAGGTTTGCCCCTAATCTTATTCCTTGTGGGGGCATATTACTTGGAAAATTTTGAGAATCTCCGGATATTTGTCTTACTTACTTTGCTTAAGTCTTCCCCTCATTTAGTCCTTACACGATTGCAAATTATGAATTCTCCAGTTCGATAAACTTCATGACACTCTCTTAAGTGTTAATAGAGCAATTAACAATGTGATTTTATCACAAACAAACTGATCTGAACTGAAATTAACGAATATATACATAACCATTTGTTCGAGGGTACAACAACTGAACATATTAAAGAGGATTACATCATATGAACTTATCGCTCCTATCCCAAAAGTACTACCATAGATAGTCGTCTCGTCATTAAAACTAATCATTCATAACTTAGGCTAATCCTCCAAAAGCGGTGCTACATGAAATCCTTGTTTGATTGCTCTGGCTCTGCACACTACCATGGATTAAGAGATGCGAGCACGCACGACATCCCTAACCTGCTCCATCATAGAGGTGATGAGGTCTAAGATAGTCGCAAGTAGAGCTGGATCAACCTGACCCTCAAGATGGCCTCTAGCTGTAACACGGGTGGTAGCCTCAATCCTTTCCATGCTATACGCTAATCCTGCCGGAAGTATCCCACCCTCAATCCTTGGTGCAGTAAGTCGATCCAACAGATCACTCCTAACATTCCGGGCCTCTGACAGGCCACCCAAAGTCATATGATAATCAGCGATAAGAGAAGCCTGAGTGGTAGCATCTAGCAGTCCATGGGGTGCAGGTGGTGCAGACCCAGGAGATCCAAATGGATAACCAAGCACGGTCTCAGGTGACAATGGTGCAGGGGATAAAGGTGGCATTTCCTCAGTATGTATTGGGCTCTGTACAGGGGAGGGAACAGGAATTGGTGGAACCTCATGGATGTCTGCAGGAGCCTCTGGAAGAGGGTCTGATACTGGTATAATTGGGGTCGTGGAAGGCCCCACTCCTTCTGCCCTTATTAACCTTTGTGCCCTTGGTAACTCTTCATCCTCTAGTGCCACCCTCGCGGCCATTCTTGCTCTGGTAGTCGCCCTGACTACGGTCATCTGTTCCTCAGCGGTCCTCTCTTCATTCTCATCAGGATCCTCCATGAGATCCTCCTCAGCCACAATCCTTTCCGGAATAACATCCTCAACCGCAACATTCTCTATCTGAACCTCATCCGGTCCCTCATTAGGGTACTCCATCGGATTCACAATTTGATCTCCAACTTGTAATAAAACATCCTCATGCTGATGCTCCTGAACCTCAAGGTTCGGTGCCCCGCTGCCCTATACGAGAACGAACTATGATACTATCACGATACTTATAAGGGTTCCCATAAGGGTTTTAACTGTCAGTGCTACGTTAGGTAGCCCGACTATGAACTTGGCAAGAGTTCTTATTATCTTAGTGAACTTATTATCTTAACGTCCCATCATCTCTGAAGTTTATAACGCTTAGCTCTGATACCACTTCTGTAACACCCCCAAATCCGGGGTCGGGGATCCGGGTTGTCACGAGTTCCATTTCCCTTACTAACACCCAATCTTAATACACAATCAACTACTCTGTATTGTGACCCCACAATAAGCGCACACACCACAAGTTATAGTCTCAGAGATGAATATCCAAAAATAATCACAAGTCGTTTTATTCCACAATTATATGTCAATACACCTTAAAAGGTTTTCTGGATAATTTACATTTCTTTGCCATTATTACAATTCATAATATACATAAGTCTGGTACATTATTAGTTGAAACTTAGCCTATTGGTAATTTCTACCTCAGCTACAGCGGCCTCAACGCTTCCAGAAAGCTGCGGAACGTTTCCTATCCGCTTGCGAATTGGGAGCTTGGTCCTGTTCATCTTATCTATCTGATGTTGTGTGATGAAAGAAGAAAGCAAGGGTGAGCAGCAAGCCCAATATATGAGCCTACTCATAATACTCATGAAAGTCTTGGTCAAAAGAAATGAACCAAGTTTGATATCTTAATGCGATGAAGTCGCAAAATATTCAGTATATATACATATATACTTTTCAAAATATTGGAAGTCCTCTTCCATGCATAATATACACAAAGTCCCAGTGTATAACTGTATAAAAAAATATCGTTGCAAGGTGATCTCATATATCTAACCTTGTCTCAACGTTTTTCTGAAAATCTTTGTCATTCATAAGATAATTATTAATTAGATATAAGTTTAAAAGATGAAGTTACCAAATACTTCACTACACTTATATCATTTATAAAGCTACTTGAACTACCATTGTTCAAAGTATAATGAGCTTTCAACAGTTCATCACATAGATGAGACTACAAGACAAGATTTGAATAGATTAAATCTTTAAAATATTATTAAAGGAAATGAAGTTATGACATACTTCATTAAGTTCTGATATATATATATATATATATATATCCACATATACATCTTCCTTTATACATTTCCTGAAAACCTCTGTCATGTAAAGTATGAACAGAATTGCAATATCCAATAAGTTTGGAAAGGAAAAGAATTTTGGCATAAACCAGATATCTTGCTGATCAGGCAAAGATACCCATAAGTAACCTTTTCTACTAGTAGATGGACGAATTCCCTACTGGTCATCACCCTGGTCGTAATAGGACCTTATGCTGGACTGCCACTCAGCCACTTATGCATTTGATGGACTCCCACTGAGCCACTTACACTATCATGGACGCCCACTGAGCCCATGTTGCTTATGCCGACTCAATAGATGGACTTACTTCCCGAACGTTGGGTAAGTAATCAATTCATTTACCAAAACTGCAACCGTGTTGCGAATATAAAATACACCACAGAGCCGGATCCCTCAGGTTTTGAGCGAGTATTTAAATCCCCTTAAAAAGGAAGATCTTAAATATAAAAATGAGTTTTGGGATCCGCTCTAACTTTTAAAAATCATTTTGAAGACTCGAAAATACTTTATAGAGTGTTTGGAGTAAAGCTGATTTAATGAAGTAAATCAGTCCCCAGAATATTTCGAAAATGACTTAATATTATTATTTAAATAATATTCCCATAAAGAATAATCTTTAGAAAAATAATTGAAGTAGAAGTATTAAAACTTATACTTGAAACGAGTATTAAATAACCAAAGATATACTTATATGAAAGTACTATCTTTATTTGAATAATCAAAAATAAGTTTGATTATTGACACCTTATTCTTTAATAAAATAAAGAATATATCTCAGCAAATAATCGGAGTCATAGATCCTCAAATGAATATTCAAATAATATTCATTAAATAATATAAACTGAGTCATAAGCCCTCGAATGAATATTCAAATAATATTCAGTTAATAAAATAAAAGGAGTCATAAGTCCTCGAATGAATATTCAAAATAATATTCATTTAATATAAAGGAGTCATACGCCTTCGAATAATATTCGAAATAATATTCAATAATAAAATAAAGTTAAAATTATCGAATAAACCTTATTCGATTAATAGTTTTGAAAACTATGACCATATATATATATATAAGTATATATATATATATATATATATATTTATCCATATATACAAAATCTACTCGGGATCCTCGACTCCCGGTTTTAGAAAATATTTTCACCTTTGGGTCCCTGTACTAAGGGTATATGCAAATTACCGCTATCCTCTAGCATAGGTATTATCAACTGAATCAACAGATATATATGGAAAGAATATGAAACAGGCATGCATATATATATACCATAGCAGCATGCTTCAATATATTGCAACATTTGCTAATTAACCAACATGCATCTATCGCAAGATAATGCAAATACATATATTCATCACAACAACAGTTATAACGGGTAGAAAACTTGCCTGAGCGACTTGGGGTGAAAAAAGGCTCGGGACGAGTTTGGTAACCTATAAACAACAAGTAAGTTGGAATTAAACCAAAGTCACTTGTAAATCTATACTTTAACTAACTTAGACTCTAACGCTTATTTTGCGCTTACTGATTCACTTAAGTCACTCGAGTACCCTCGGCTCCACCATTTTTAATAATTTTAACCTTTACGAGTTTTAAGGCGATTCTTTCGCGAGTGTCTTACCAACTGCCTAACACACTTACCATAAATGTTTCATACTTCAATTAGTCCTTTTTGGTCTTTAACCTATGTTTCAAAGTAAGGCGAGGGGAAAAGTTTCGTTCGCGAAACGCCGTTACTTGAAACGGTCGTTTCTCCTAAACCGTGCATCGGAATCGAACGAACTACATATCAAAACGAAGCTCGTAACATGAACTATCTAGACATGGCAATGGTCATAATCTAGCAGGGGGTTCTCGGGTCCTAATGTTATGCACAAAAACAGTCTAAAGAAAATCGGACGTTACGACGGCTATGTTTACGCGATTTCCCAAATTTTAAACCATTCAAAACCAACCCAATTCAACCTCAATCCAACATACAACCAACATCCATCCTTATCACATCATAACAACCCCAACCAATTCAATTTTAACATTCATACTTATGCCTAAGCTTAACTTTAACCATACTTAAGTTCTTTTAATCAAAACAACAACATTTACCATTCCATTTCAATACCATTTCACTCCCAAACTCTAAATCACAAACATCAAGCTACAATATCACCCTACTAATCAAAATCATCTTATAATACATAGGAATCTAGGGTTTGGAGATGATATACCTTCCTTGAAGTGGTGGGAGGAGCTAGGAAGCCTTAAGAAGCTTTGAGAAGTCTTAGGAATGCTTGGATCTTCAAGGAAATCAAGAAAAATTTCAAGTTAAAAACTTGAAAATACTATTCATAGACTTCTTCTTTGATTAAATGAAGAAGATTGAGAAGGAATTAATGGCTTAAACTCATGATATAGCCCTAACTAAGCATAAAGATGATTAGGGAATTATCTTACCAATTTAGGAGGCTTGGATCTTGAGTTTTGAATTTCTTCCCCTTTTGAAATAGTAAAAGCCGAGAGCAAGCTTGCTTGGAATGAGAGAATTGATTTTTTTTGTGTTTTGATGAAATGATTTGCTTGGCTTGGTTGATTTGATTTTGTGTTTGATTTAGTCAATTACCTTGTTGCCCTTGAATTTGTGTGGTTCTCATTCAACCACACCTCCTTCCTTCCCATGTCATGTCTATGTCATGTGGTGATGTCATCCTTCCCTCCTTGTCCTCTTCTCATTGGTTGGGTGACATCACTCTCTCTAATCCCTTTGTTTAACTTCCTAATTGTTTGCCTAATGACCGCTGATCTGTTATACGGTTCGCTTAACTTTCGTTCTCGTTTATCGTTTGAAGGATCATACCCGGGATCTTATTACTTAGGTTCCCTTAACCTTTCTCAATACATTATATTCCTTTTTATGATCCTCTATTATAATCCTTTAATTTAAATCCTTTTTATCCTGTTACCTTATACTCAATTCTCTCCGTATCTAGTGTATTTCCGGGAAAATCAAAGTGTTCGGATTTGGATTCTGACGATCTTTACATACACTTATATCCCATATAAAGTACTAATAAAATCTCAGAATATCCATATCAGAACCCCTACATAGTGTGGCATGAAAAGTTTTCTCATTCAGCAAAAACACTATTCATAAGGGTTTCAAAATTTCCCAAAAATTGGGGTTATTACAATAAGTTAATGTTGAGTTCAGTGTGGTGATGACGAATAGAGGGATGTTTAAGTCTTAATGAATTGATTTGCATGCCAGAAACAAATATTTTCACAAAGTCTTATAGGGTTGCTTTTGATCTAGATCATGATCATACTTGTTTGTTGTTGAGATTTAATCACTTGGTTATATTTAGAATTTGTGATATTCTCGTAATGACGTAAAAACACTGATTTGTTTTATTTGGAGAAAAACTTGGATTTCATTACTAGTTGTTGTAAGGCTAGGCGTCAAATGGCTAGTAGCCGGCTCATATTTTTATGAGTAGTCTAGGGTTGAATGAGATGGAGCGAAACACACTCATTCAGAAATTGTAGAAAAAAAAAGAAAAAAGAAAAAAAAAGAAAAAAAAGAAAGAAAAAAAGTATGTGTTTATGCATAATTTATCAAGAGTGAGCTCTTTAATACTCGAGTTATTAAGTTCTAGGGGACTTTGTGCCTAGTGACCTAAGGCTTTTATAGTCTGGGATCCGCTAACCTAACGCTCGCTACATGGGTATTATTGCATAAGTCTTTTGGGACCTCATTCATTGCACGGTCAAATAAGCATCTTTGCTATGTGTTCAATAATAGTGTGAATCCTTGTATAACTCTAGTAGAAAGGAGGTGTTGTAAGTCATAATGCGTTTATTGTCTTTTCTGTTTATAAACTTTTTATTGTTTCGATGATAGATAAGTTATGGTTATTGATCTAGTATCGAAAGTATATCTGTTAAGCATCCACACACGCACGTTTCTGGTTTGTGAGTTGGTTTGTGGGATTTATTCGAGCTCTGTTTAAAGTCATTTCATTATTAGAGGCATTGACTTATTCATTTGGTTGTGGTTATTCTGAGGGGAACGATTGTATTATCATTTAGTTGCATTCACGTAGTTGCATTCATGCATTAGGTTTATTTTGTAGTTTTGAGTCAGTTTATGCTTGAGGACAAACATCGATTCAAGTTTGGGGGTGTGATAAGTGGATTTTATATCCACTTGGAGCGCTTTATTACAAGCTTAAATTGGTGTTTTGGACTCAAGTTGTTGGTATTTTGATGTGTTTTTGTGTTATTGCATTTCAGGTATCAGTTATATGATGAAATGAGATTTTAAAGGAAATATGATAAAAAGTGATCGGATTTGGAACCCAAGGCTATTGTCAAGTTTTAGAGAATCTCGTTAGCTTCGCGTGGGCAGTTGAATCGCCTAATTCTGACGAGTAGAACTCAAGTTATGGTCAAAACAAAATTCATCAGAAAATTTTCCAGACAGGAGCTGAGCGCCCGCCCAGGAGAGCTGAGCGCCCGCCCAAGGCGCGGCTTGTCGCTAATTTCGCTGAAAAAGCCTTTTTGAGTGGAATTTGACGATTTTAAGGGTCCAGGTCCACTAGGGGCGTATATATACTTAAAAAAGGGTTTTCATCATCCAGGAAGATTGGGATACCAAGGAGAAGACCTAGAAGCACAAAACAACTCCGAAAAAGAAGATCTTGTTTTTAACTTGTGATTCTTT
Source organism: Apium graveolens (assembly GCF_009905375.1). Classification (NCBI taxonomy): domain Eukaryota; kingdom Viridiplantae; phylum Streptophyta; class Magnoliopsida; order Apiales; family Apiaceae; genus Apium; species Apium graveolens. The sequence goes on from NC_133647.1 coordinate 61,754,100, forward strand.
GAATTAGTTGTAACTTTGGATGCTCATTTTCGTTCTTGTTGAACCTAGATCTCGTTTATTCGTACTTTAATCATTATTCGGTTTATTAAGACCTTGTTTTATACCATGCTTTCATTGGAACCCATGGTGACGATGAGTTCAATTATGGGCTAATCGTTGTCATGGGGTTCTAGCGGATTTACTTATGGATTTCAATAATTAATTTATTTTGATAACTTGGTGTGTGGTGATTGATTGATATCCTAGTATTGGTTATACTTATTCGCCTTATGTGCGTAGCTAACATATAAGATAGCGTGTTAATCTCTATTGAAGCGACAGTGAATATAGAGGTTTAAAACTTGCCATGCTAGCATAGGGTCATGTATGTGTATGCATTATTCGTAGGTAACTCTAACCGTTTTACTTGCCCTATGTAATCAAGATAGATAACTTAATGCTTAAATCGTTATGTTGTCAAATTCTATAGACATATAGGGTCTCAATATAATTGGTGCCTATTCAGCTTCTATCTCTTTTGTGGATGTCTGGTAGAATGGTACTCGTGCAACGAAAGTTGTCATTTATCAGTTTCGTGTTATCTGATTAGTGTCATTACCATCACATGCTAAGGTTAAGAACAATAAGGCTATTGAATGAAGTATTTAATAAAGTTAGAATCCCATGTTTGTTATATATAGTAATTCAACCTCAATTCTCTTATTTAATGTTAATTAGTATAATCTCTTAGTCTAATAAAAACCCAATTTGTTATTTGTCTTAGCATTGAACGATAGCCATACATTGTTGCATAGGTGCATAAATTGAACTTAACCTAAACCAGTCTCTGTGGGAACGAATCTGATTTATATCTTATACTACTTGCAAACGCGTATACTTGCGTGAATATTAGCGCGTGTTTTTCGCCCTAACAATTAAGTCTTACTTAATCCTAAGGACCGGGACATAACCGGATCCTTGAGATGGGACGTAGTGTCGGGGTGCCCGACTTGATCTATATAGTGGGATATAGATCTGCACTGTATCCTGGCTGATCAGCAGGGTATAGATGCGAACTTGTGTCCAGTTTAGTTCGTTTGCATTCGCCAGCAGTGGCCTTCTTTCTATTCTCGCGGGCGATATCTTTGCAGATGTACCCAGATTACCGATTCATTTAAACTGCTTTAACACTGGTTATATTTTGCGAACTTGTTGAGCAATTTTTGGCTCACCCCTTTTTGTTGTTATTCACCTTATTATTTTCAGTTAAGAAGGAATATGAAACCCATCAGGACTCGAGTGGTAAAGAAGCGGGTCAAGCCTCGGGATCCTCTCATACCCAATGTGTTGATCCCAATCCAAGAAGAAAGCTTTGAGTTTCCCGAACAGGTGGAGTGTAGATAGTTAGTGTGTGTGTTTGAATAAAAGATGAAATTAGTTTAAAACTGGTTAGACAATGGTTTGTAATAAAGAGAGTTTGTAAGATTTTAAATATGGTTTGTAATAAAGTAGTCAGTGGTTCTTGTTTTCATACTTTAACCTAAAAAGATACTGGTTAGTGTTAAAAGAGGTTTAGATATATTTCATTATTATTGTTATTTAGGCTGTACAAGTTTGGAGATTAGCTAGTAACCCCCAGACTTATACCTCGGGTCTGGAGGGCGTTACTAGAACCCCCAAACTGAACTGAGTTATGTATCATCTGGATCGTGCTTGACTTGATCTCAAAAGTGTTAGCCCTGATGGCTGGTCTGATGATGCTAGACTGAATGTGATTAATCTTAGGCTTAGAATAGTCCATCAAAGCCTTCGGATTTTCCGCTTGATCACCCATAGCTACTACAATTGGCTCTTCAACTTTCTCTTCTTCTTCTACCTTCTTTTCTTCCTCAAAAACTTCCCTACGAACTACCACAAGTTCTTTCTTGGCTTTATCCAGTGTTCTCTTACGAGTACGCGAACACGTATGCATACACCCTCGCTAGAGTACATGAAACCAGACAAGGAACAAATAAGTTACAATGTCCGAGTCAATGAAATTTAACGACCACTGATGGAAAGTACATAAACTATAAATTAACACTACACTCCCCTGCAGCGGCGCCAAAAACTTGTTAGTCGCTAAATACGCGCTAATAATACACGCAAGTATATGAGTTCGCAAGTAGTATAGAATATTTTCTAGTTCATTCCCACAGAGAATGTATTGGTTAACTATCTAATTTATGCACCTAAGCAACAATGTATGGTTATTATCCAATGCTAAGATGATAATAAATTGAGATTGTTTATAACTAAGAATTACGGTAACAATTATAACTACGAGAATAAGATTGACTGAATTGATATATATAACAAACATGGGATTCTAACTTCATTAAATACTTCATTCAATAGCCTTATTATTCTTAACATTATCATGCAATGGTGATGACACTAATCAGATAACACGAAACTGATAAACGCCAACTTTCGTTGCACGAGTACCATTCTACCAGACATCCACAAAAGAGATAGAAGCTGAATAGGCACCAGTTATATTGAGACCCTATATGTCTATAGAATTTGACAACATAAAGGTTTAAGCACAATTTATCTATCTTGATTACATAGGGCAAGTAAAATGGTTAAAATTACCTACGAATCATGTATAACAAATACATGAACCTATGCTAGCATGGCAAGTTCTAAATCCTTAAATTCACTTTCATTTCATTAAGAATTAACACGCTATCTTATAAGTTCGCGACGCTCATAAAACGAATAGGCACAACCAATACTAGGATATCATATAATCACCACATACTAAGGCATCAACAATTTAACTAAATAAATCCATAAATAAATCCGCTAGAACCTCACGATAACGATTAGCCTATAATCGGACTCATCATCAACGTGGGTTCCGATAAAAACATGATATAACGAACATAGTCTTTATACGAATAAGTAAAACCAAGTACAAACAAGAGTATAGGTTCAAAAAACAAAAAGCAAGCATCCAAATTACAACTCAAAACAAAGATTCACAAGAATAAACTAGATCATCTTTGCCTTTGTTGAATTGTGCTAAAGGTCTCTTGCCGTCTTCTTCTTGCGCTCTGGTCCGTCTCTGACTTGTTATCTATTAAAAACGACCTAATATGAATATATATAGCAACCCTCAACAATCTGGAAGCTTCCCTTTTAGAATTGTAATAGAAACAAGATTCTGAAATTCGGCCTCGGCGCGGCCGCGTTATCACAGCGCGGGCGCGCTACATTTCTGGAACCCCGGCGCGGCCATGCGCTATCACAACGTAGGCACGCCGTCCTTCTGGGAAAAACTCAGATTTCTTCTTAAAACTTGCTGCTTCGAGCCGGCTTTCCACGAGCTTTTATTCCAACACCACTTGGACACCAAATTAGCACCAAAACAATGCTAATTCACCTGATTACCTTAATAGTGCCTGCAATGCAAAAACACTAGCAAACACATTAAAACACATAACAACTTGAGTACAAATACACCAATTCAAAGCTTATTAGAGCATAATAAAGTGTCATAAATGCCACTCAACACTAATAATGGCATCGAAAGCTGTAAACAGATAGCATGCATATCACATAGTACGTAATCATGTTATGCACATAACATATAAGTTAGATCGTTAAATGATAGGTCTTGGTATTTTTAAAACTGAAATCGGGTCAAATTAGGGATTTTCTGATAAGTATTTGACTTAGAACGACTCGTAAAATAAACGACCTTTTGATACAAAAGGATTTGGGTCTCGAAATTATTTTTAACGGAAGCAAATCTTTTTTTTTGAGTTTAGACGCGTTTGTTTTGTATTAAACGGATGAACGGTCTATTTATTATGAATAAAATAAGAATAAATTAGTTAATAATGATAGTAATTGATTTTTAAATACTCAAATATATTTTTAAAAGCTCAACAAAAAAGTTTAGGAATTATTTGGCTTAATTATAAATAATTATACTTAACTTTACAATTTATAAATAAAATTAATTGATTATTAAATTAATTAATTAATTAAATCATAAATAATTAACTAAAATAAATTATATATAATTAAATCAAATTTGTAATTTTGAAAATATTAAAAGAATATAATTTTTGGGTTTTTTAAAATAATTCAGTTAATTATTAAAATAATTAGCTAAATAAATTTTTAAATAAAAATGATTTTTAGAATTAAAAACTGAATTTTTGATTTATTTTTAAAAAGAATTCCCGGAAACAAGTTTCAGAATTGAATTCTGGAAATTTGAGGATCAAACCCAGGTTTTGAATTAAAGCTAAACGAGTCGGAACTGGGTCACCCAAACCTATCCGGGTCGGGATGAACACAGACTGGATTCTGGGTTTAGCCCAGTTTTTTGGCGGGTTCTCCGACGTCCGGCGAGTCGGGTTCCAGCCACATACCACACTAATTTGCTTAGTTTTCAGTTCTAACAAAACTCCTAAACACCCCAAAAAACAACCAGATCATCCACATCATTCCCTGATAGTTTAACCTCCGATTCCAGCGAGGAGGAACCATTAACGCTGGCCAAACTCAAGGTTTCCGGCCAAACTTCGATTTTAACGAATCTTCAACCAAATCGAACGTATAATAAATGAAATCAAATCCCAGAGAATTTACAGTCTATTCTGAACATCAGGAACCATTAAGAACACCAGAATAATCTCAAAATTTTATTTGAAAAATCTTATAAAACTCAAAACTTGTTTTTACTATCTACTGAACCAAATCAAGCAAATAATATATGAAAATGAAATGAAAGAACTGATAGATATCTCTTTACAGGATTACTACTGACTGGAAACCAGATAAATATGAGATGTATTAATATTTACAGAAACGGTCCCGATAAATCACAAAGCGGTACCTTTTTCTCGTTTAATTTAAAACACAAGCCCTAAACATAATATTTTACGGGGGAAAGCTGTAAAAAGATAATTTATAGATAAATACAATATTTATATCAAAATTCCCCGAAAATTATGTACATTTCCAAAATACGAAAACACGGACTGTTAGCGGAGTCCTTGATTTTATAAAAATAGATGTACAAATTTTGTGGGCTTTTATGTCCTGGTCCAATAACCTTTGGGAAACCAAAATATTTTCTAAATTTAATATAAACCCCGAGAACAACTTTAATACGCACATATAATCATAAAACAAGTTTTAACATGTAACATGGAAGAAACGTAATATGCCACACATCCAAATTGCCGATTGATTCATATAATTGTATTTTAAACACATAATAAATATTAAAAAAATGTCCTGGTCCTTGCAAGACTAAAATTAATACCTACTGCACAATAAGTCATGGCATCACTGTTAGGTCCCAATTTGTTTGTAGAAGGGGGGTTGAATGCAAACAATACCATTTAATCGAATAAAATGCGGAATAAAATTGTGAAACAAAATTCAAGTTAAATAAAACTTTTATTAAACTTGAAAGGTGTTACAACTACGGTATCGGTTACAAGGGATTAATCTCAAATCAATTATTACAAATCTAGAATAAATTCGACATGAACTTTTTCTATTTTTGTAATTAAAAGATCAAATGCTAAATGCGATTTGAGATTAAGTTCTATGGATTTTAATCCACTAGATTGATACACAAGAACAAGATAAATATTTCTAGTTGATTGGATTTAATTTACAATCTAGAAATTTAATCTTGAAGAAAAGCAGATGAAAAATAAAATGGTATGCTTTTGTTTTCTGCTCCTTTTTCTCTTGTGTGTTCTATATTCTGTTTGATTGGATTCTGTAAGTTTTTTTGATCAACAAAAGTCTTCTGCTGCTTTTATCAAACACCGAACTGAAAAATGTACTGGCATGACAATCTCTTTGGCCAGCAAGACTTTCGGTATGACAATATTTACAACTAGCAAGACAATCAAAATGAACTAGCAAGACTTTCGGTATGACTATTGATTGTCATACCGATTGTCATATTAGTTCAAATAAATTGTCTTGCTGAATTAATAACAGATTTTAATCTAAACAGAAATTCTAATAAGACAATTAAATGTATTGGCATGACTTTCGGTATGACTATCAATTGTCATACCGATTGTCATACTAGTTCAAATGAATTGTCTTGTTTTGAATTTAAGCAGATTTTAAACCAATTAAAAACTTGTAAATCCTCAATATTAATTCTAAATTAATTAATCAATTTAATTCAATTAATCAATAAATGAATCTTTGCAGATATAATTTATTTTCTTAATTAAATTATATGACTTAATTAATTAATAGAGAATTAATACTAACCCTGAGCAGCATCCATTCTTCTGACAATCTTCTGAAAATCACTGAGACTTATGAATCAATTCCGCCACTTCAATGCTGACACTTGATGTACTGTCTGGTTCATGAGTGACTAACTTCCGTGACGTTTCTTCATGTCTTGACTTTGATACTCTGATTAAATCCTTGTAATAAATGATACCCTGACGAGATCTCTGTCACTTGATTAAATCCACGATCTTGATTTATATCACTGAGGCATGATCAAATTCTTGAACTTCTTCCACTGAATCTTTAAGTCTGCAGATGTACAATGTTTCTTTATCCTTTGACAGATGTTACTTTGTGAGATCTCTCTGATGATAGATCCACTATTTACTTATTACATTCTTATTTGAGTTGAGTTAAATCCTCGAATAAACGAATAGGCTATGACATATGCCTTTCAATCTCCCCCTATTTGCTTGTTAGACAATAACAACAAATACCTAGAGGATAACTCAACTAACAAATAAGAAAAAGATATAAACAGTAATGCAAAGTAAATAGCAGAAAAGTTCTGGATTATATTTAACATTTTCCAGATTCCAAATGAAATTTACAAGTGAATACAAGATAGATGTTCCTCTAGCCTGAACATATAACTACATTAGACTATCTTGATTCATAAAGCTCTAATCATATTACATTGAGTTTTGAGCTAATTGACTTCAGTTGTCTTCTCTTCTGACTTCACCTTCTTCTAAATCTTGAAGCAATTCCTTGTCAAAGACACGATCCTTTTCTGAAGTGAAGCTTGTTGGTCTGACTGGTTGAACTCCAATTGACTTCAGCTTATTCTTGATCTGATTGTACCTTTTAATATTCTTTTCACAATAAGCTTGAATCAAATCAGCAGCTTGAGTCTTCAACATGGATGAGTATCCAACAGTTCTTAAATGATGTTCGATCCAGACCAGATGCTTAGCTGAGTAGTCTTTAAGAGATTGTACATCTAGCTGACAGATTTGAAGACAATCAGACTTAAAGAATCTCACTTGATGAGGATTGTTGACCACTTGAGGACTAGTCCTGCTGGCAAACTCTTTAAGCCTTTCTCGAAGTACTTCATTCAACTCTGAGCTTCTTTTTATCTTGTTGAGAAGAACCCAAATCTCTGACAAAGAACGATTCTCAAACATATGAAGTGACACCTTGAAAGATCCTTCACTCTGACAATATACAAAAATGCTCATTTCATTTAGGGATCTATCAAAAGCAGTTGTGATCCTTGAGACTTCAGTCTTGATAGCATTCATGTACATATCATTGTTAGGATTTGAGATTTCCAGCTTGTCAAGAAGATGTAGGAACTGCCTATCATTGTTAGTGCTCAGCTGAGGCATATCAAGTACTCTCCTAGCTTCATCCCATTTTTCACCAATCTTCAGTCTGACATCTCTTCTCCTTTCTTGAGCCTTAATGTCATGAAGACGTTGCTTTTGAAGAGTTTCTGTTCTTTGAATGTCTTTCCTCTTGTCAATGATCTGAGAGACCTTCTTGAGTTCAGCTTCTTTTCTTTTCATCTCTGACTGCTCCTTCTGAAATTCTTTCTCAAACAGAGGATCCACTTGAGCTTCTTCTTCCCATTCTCTAAAATCACTTTCCTCTTCAGCTTCAAATAAACCATCTTTATCTTCCTGAACTGGTTCAGTGGGAATGTCAAAAATATCAAAGTCATCCTGTTCTCCACTGTAGTAGACATCATCATCCTTTCCTTTGTCTCCAGCAGAGGTATCTTTTTCCTTCCCTTTGGCACTACTCCCTTTCTTCTCCCCCTTAGTTGAGGGATCCTCTTCTGACCTTCCTTTGGAACCTCCATCACCTCCAGAGCCTGATCCTCCACCAGACGGTCCTTCAAAATAAGTTCTTTGTTCTTCATTAGGGCAATGAGAATTCTTGATCATGAAATATAGGTGCTTCATCCCTTCATTGAGATGTTCCATGCCCGTCTCTATCTTTAGAAATCTTGAGGAGTCCAGTGAATGATTCATCTCAACGAGGTCTTCAAGAGAAGTCATTCTTGTATGTAGAGAGCAGAAGTTGGATATGTCATCAGCTGATAAAGTTGGAGTGTCCTAAATGGAATTGAGCTTTGGTATTACAGTGGTCTTGAGATCTAAGATGTCATTCCTTATGATTGCCAGCTGATTGTTGACAGAGGTGGAAGAAGAAGACCGTTCAACCACTTATGCTTTGAATGCTTGAGCTTCAGCTTGGCTTTTAGCAAGTTCTTCTTTTAGAGCAGCAATTTGAGCTAACAGGTTTTGAGTATCTGTGTCTGTGTGTGCTCTCACCTGAATTTCACTCGTGTTTGGTTCACTCACCTCACGTGCTTGTGTTTCTCTCAATATAATTGCTCGTGAGGAGTCTTCCTGTTGCTGTTCTTCTGTACCTGCAGTAAAAATCACCCTAGCCTCTTCAAGAGAGGTCAGTGGTGGTGCAATGGGAATTCGCGAGTCCCGATCCTCAGTCAAACCTATCATTTCATATGAAATAGATGTCTGAATTGCTTCAGGGATAGATTGACCGAGTTGCCCTCCACTTTCTCCAGATAAATCTGCGAGTGGAGAATCCCGTGAGGGAGCCAGAGGTGTTTGATCTGGGAGGGGAGAAAATGACTCTATTAAGGATGGCGGAGAGTCAGATTTTCCCTCTGAAGCATGTGACTGCTCTTCTGCCGTAACTATGGCAGGCACTGTAACCGACTCTACGTGCACTCCTCGCTCTGTGTCCTGAGTATGATCTGGGGAAGTGTATGGTTCCATTGTGAGTAATGGAATTGTGCTTGACTCAGTACAAGATGCCATGGCCCTATGGCGAATTTCAATAGATGCATCCTGTTGAGAGAATGCCTCTAGTAACTGTTCATTGGCCATTTCAAAGTCCATGTCCTGTTGGGAGGACAAGGATGGGCTTTCAGATGCCTCAGTATATGTTCTTCTTTTCTTAGGAGGAGGCAGAGCTGAGGGTTCACTCATATTTAACAATGTACTACTTCCTAGTAATCTTCTGGGTAACATTTTAGACAGTGGGGGAGAGGTTGAGATAGAATGTGACTCTGTGTTTGGCTCTATGACCTGGGATTGAAGCTGTGGTTCTACAACTTCATGGTCAGCCCTATCAACCACTGGGGGTCTTTCAACAGAAGTAGGAAGGGAGTGAGAGTGAGGAATTACTACCTGTAATGGAAGAGCATCTGATGTTGGAGGAGCCTGGGTGGCTTGAACCACTGGAGGTTGAGGTTGCTGTTCATGACCGGGAAGATTGAAAATAGGTAAAGGAATATAAGTGGCCATGAAAGCAGATACAAGTACTGGAACTTGCATGAATTTGAAGGTTGTGTCTTGGCGAGTGTAAATCTTTTTGCTAACTGGAGGGGGTTCGGTTACTGCAGAGTTAGCAAAAAGGGCTTTGTGTTCAGTTGAGAGAAGATGATCTGCTATAAGCATGAGAAAACGAGCATAGTAACATGATACCCTACGATTTGCAGAATGATCACGTAAAGCAGAAGTTAGACGTCTCAAGAGAATGGGAAAAAGTAGTTTGCCAAAATTGATCCTTTGATTGAAAACAACCGCAAGACCAATATACTGCAGAGTAGAAGTGATGTTATGAAAATTGGATTTTGTGCAGTTGGCAAACACTTTGGAAAGTGTATCGAAGAAAATATCCCATTCAGACACCAAATTGGATTTAGAAAGTTTGGTTAAATTGATCACCCCCTGATAGTGAATAACATGGAAAAAATTTGTGATATCATTTTCAGAGGGTAAATTACAGAAATTGTCTAGTGGAAAATTTAACGCACGATTGACGACTGTTTCATCAACTACATACTGTGTGTTTGCGACGGTGAATGAAAAAGATTTTGAATCATCGGCCACAGTAGAGGTTGTGCAAATCAGTCTAAGTAGATCGACGTTTAAAATCACATTTGATTTAATAGCAGAGCTAACAATCGAATGGTCATTTAAAAATCTAATCCATGGCTTAAATTTTTCCACATCACATTTTTCTGGATTAAAATAACCAACCTGATTATGCGCGACAATTTGGAAATTGAGAGCCATTTAAAATAATAATAAGACACACACTTTCAGAATTTTAAGAATAATATTAAGAAAATTCGAATTAATTAAATTAATTTAATAATTCGAATTAAATTAATTATAATCGAAAAATTTAGACAGAAATGTATCTCGTTAAAATTCTTAACTCACAAACGCAGTTTTGAAAAGCCAAAAGACACAAAACAGAAATTGAAATTAAAATTAAAAATAACCAAAATAAATAAATAAAATAAAAAAATTTTGTTTTTTAACAAAAATCCAACAGCACCTCTGTATATATATACTTGTATGTATATATCACAAAGTGATGAATTTGTATGCTGAGTAAAAACTCGAGCAATTAAGATCAACAATGGCAGTTGGGGTTTGATTAAGATCGAGTAGAGAGAGAGGAGAGAAAACTGTTCGAATTTTTGAAAGAAAAGAAAACTGTTGTGATTTGAAGGAAAATTGAACTGTACGCCTTTATATTACAGCTGGTATGACAATCCTGGATTGTCATACCGATTGTCATACCAGGCAAAAGAAAGGAAAGAAAAAAAAACAGAAATAAAAGAAATAACAAAATAAACACTGAGTATATATAACTGGTATGACAATCTGATAGTCATACCGATTGTCATACCAGTATAAAATAAAAGAAAATATATATATATATATATTGTTTATAACTGGCAAGACAATTGATAGTCATACCGATTATCTTGCCAGTATAAACTATACTGAAAAACACTAATATGACAATTATATATCGAAATGACTTTCAGCAAGACAATTTCAATTGTCTTGCCGATTGTCATTCTGGAAATAAACCGATTTCATGAAAATAAGTATATATATATATAAGTACTGAAATGACTTTCAGCAAGACAATTTCAATTGTCTTGCCGATTGTCATTTTAGTAGAAATACAATCAAATATGTACAGACTTATATAAATATATATATCTATGTACTGAAATTATATAACAAATTAGTAAAACTGAAATACAGACTTATAATATTTACAGAAACAAAGACAATATATCAGAATTTATTATTTTTATTCTAAAAATAGATTTCTATTGAATTTTAGCAAATAAAATTCATAGAAAAATATTTTTAGAGAAAATAAAATATTCTGAGATATTTTAAATTAACAAGTAGGGAAAATAAAAACAGATAAGATAATATAAATTACATAGAAATAAGCAAGAAATATGATAAAATGATAAAATAAATTTGTAAATTCATTCAAGAACAGATCCCAGATATTAACTAAATTAATCACTAAAACTATTCAACATGCCCAATTTACCAACTAATCTGGTAAATGTGGATTCGTCAAGTGGTTTAGTGAAAATATCTGCTATTTGTTCTTCTGTTGGAACAAAAAATAGTTCAACAGTACCATTCATGACGTGCTCTCTAATAAAATGATACCTGATGTCAATGTGCTTTGTCCTCGAGTGCTGCACAGGGTTGTTGGTGATGGCTATTGCACTTGTATTGTCACATAAAATAGGAATTTTGTTCAATACAGAGCCATAGTCTCGTAGTTGGTTCCTAATCCACAAGATCTGAGCACAGCAGCTTCCAGCAGCAATATATTCAGCCTCGGCCGTTGAGTTGGAAACTGTTTGTTATTTCTTGCTGTACCATGAGACTAGTCTGCTACCTAGGAATTGACAACTCCCTGAGGTGCTTTTCCTATCAACAACACTTCCTGCATAATCTGAATCTGTATATCCGACAAGGTTAAAACCAGATTCTTTAGGGTACCAAATACCTAGATTTGGTGTTCCCTTAAGATATCTTAAGATTCGTTTAACAGCAATGAGATGAATATCTCTAGGATCCGCTTGGAACCTTGCACATAAGCATGTAGCATACATAATATCTGGTCTACTTGCAGTAAGATAGAGTAACGAGCCAATCATACCTATGTAGCTTGTGACATCTACCTTAATGGAGTTTTCACATGGTCCAAGCTTGACAGCTGTAGTTGATGGAGTCCTTGCTGATGCAGAGTCCTCTAGATTGTACTTTTTGAGGAGTTCCTTGAGATACTTGGATTGACAAATAAATGTTCCATCTAACCTTTGATTTACTTGTAATCCAAGGAAGAACTTCAGCTCTCCCATCATGCTCATTTCAAACTTGCTGTGCATTAACTTAGCAAATCTCTTACAGAGATTATCATTAGTAGACCCAAATATTATATCATCCACATAGACTTGGACTAATATAGTATCATTCTTATGTTTTTTAGAAAAGAGAGTTTTGTCTATGACACCTCTAACAAAGCTATTTTCAATAAGAAATTCAGAGAGAGTGTCATACCATTTTCTTGGAGACTGTTTGAGACCATAGATTGCCTTGAAAAGAAAGTAGACAAAATGCAAATGATCTGGATCTTCAAAGCCAGGAGGTTGCTCTACATACACCTCTTCATCCAGCTTCCCATTCAGAAAGGCACTCTTGACATCCATTTGATAAACTTTAAAGTTTGAAAATGCTGCGAATGCCAGAAATATCCTGATGGCCTCAAGTCTAGCCACTGGAGCATAGGTTTCATCATAATCAATGCCTTCAGCTTGAGAATACCCTTTAGCTACCAGTCTTGCCTTGTTTCTTGTAACCACACCATCTTCATCTAGTTTATTCCTGAATACCCACCTAGTACCAACAGCTTTCTTGTGTACAGGCCTAGGTACCAGTTTCCAGACTTGTTGACTTTCAAACTGATTGAGTTCATCTTGCATAGCAATCACCCAATCTGGATCAGTCAGTGCTTCTTCAATTTTCTTAGGTTCCATCTCAGAAAGAAATCCTGAGAACAGACACTCATTTTGAGTAGCACGTCTAGTTCTGACTCCAACATCTGGATCACCAATAATCAACTCAAAAGGGTGAGCTTTATTCCAGACAGTCTGTCTTGGAAGATTTGATCTTGATGATTCGCCTTGAAATTCATTGTGATGTTGTGTCCTACTAGATGATCCTTCAGCATCTCCCCCTGAGTTGTTGCCATGTTGACTTGAAGATTCTCCGTCAGTAGCAGTGGTATCTCCATTGTTGCCAAAGTTTCCATCACTATTACCTTGAGTATCATCATGATTAACAGGTTCTTCACCAGCAACAACCTCAGGTTCTTGACCATGTTCTGATTCTGAATCTGACGTATCATCAAACTTCAGTTTCTCAGAAGGATCTTCAGTTTGGATACTAGGGAGTTTAGTGTCATCAAATGTAACATTGACACTTTCAGTTACTTTGTGTTGATCAATGATATACACTCTATATGATCTTCTTCCATATCCAACAAAAATACCCTCATATGCCTTTGCCTCGAACTTACCACGACGATCATCTCCATCCTTGAGCACGAAGCATCTGGCACCAAATACATGAAAGTATTTGATAGAGGGTTTCTGTTCATTCAAAATCTCATAAGGAGTTTTCATGAAGTCTTTGTTGATTAGAGTTCGATTCTGAGTATAACATGCAGTATTGACAGCTTCAGCCCAAAAGTACATTGGAAGACCTGATTCACTTAACATCGTTCTTGCAGCTTCAATCAATGTACGATTCTTCCTTTCTACCACTCCATTTTGCTGAGGGGTTCTAGGAGCTGAAAATTGTCTGGTAATCCCTTTGTCTGTACAGAATCCATTGAGAAGTGCATTCTTGAATTCTGTCCCATTATCTGACCTTATTGCTCTAACAGGGACGTTAGAATCTAACTCAATCATCTTGATATGATCAATCACAACTTGTGGTGTTTCATCCTTAGAGTGAAGAAATAAAACCCACGTATACTTGGAATAGTCATCAACTATCACAAGACAGTAACACTTCTTTGACATTAGAAAGGATATTAACTGGACCAAATAAATCCATGTGCAATAATTGCAGAACACCAGTTATGGAAGATGTGTCAGTGCCTTTGTGACTTGCTTTCTTTGACTTTCCTTTCTGGCAAGCCTCACATAGTCCTTCTGGAGAGAATTCCAGCTGAGGCAGACCTCTTACCAATTCTCTTTTGACAAGAGAATTCATTGTTTTGAAATTGAGATGAGAAAGTCTCTTGTGCCATAGCCAACTCTCATCTGACGATGCCTTTGCATAGAAACAATTGACTTCAAGATTGCTTCCAGAGTTCATGTCAGCTACGAACAGATTTCCTTTCCGGATTCCCATTAAGGAGGGTTTTTCACTTTTCTTGTGCAGAATCTGACACTTCAGCTTGTCGAATAAAACATTGTAGCCGTTGTCACAGAACTGACTAATGCTAAGCAGATTATGTTCAAGTCCTTGCACAACATATACATTTTCAATGATAACATTTCCAGCTAGCAAACAACCATATCCCTCCGTTAAACCTTTGCTGTTATCTCCAAAGGTAACCACTGGGCCAGCTTTCTCAACCACATTTGATAGCAGGGCTCTATCTCCGGTCATATGTCTTGACGATCCGCTGTCAAGAATCCACACTACCGGTTGTACCTGTTTAATGCCCTCTTTTCTTGACGATGAGGTGCTTGCATCACTAGCCATGAGAGCAAGATTCCCAACTTCTTCATCTTCACTGTCAGTATCATCCCAGCTTCTTCCCTTTGCCAGGTAAGCCCTTTCAGATTTACTCTTCTGATTAGAATCGTAAGAGTTCTTCCTAGCTTGTTTTGGCTTCCTGCATTCTGTGGCAAAGTGTCCCAACTCATTACAGTTGAAGCATCGAATGGTGCTTCGATCAACCATCCCTGTTTTATACCCACCACTGCTGGTGTTAGAGGATGAAGATCCACCTTTCTGGAATCTGTTGTAGTTGGACTTGTACTTGAACTTGGGATTCCTTTTGAATCTGACATTTGAGAATCTCTTGACAATCAGGGCCATTGACTCATCCTCCAATTGCTCCAGTTCTTCCAAGGAATAATAATCATCTCCTGATTGATTTGTAGTAGGAGAATCAAATTCTGCTACTATCACATTATCTTCAACCTTGGAAGACTGTACCATTCTTTCTGACTGTTTAGATTGTTGTTGATATTGTGGTTGTTGTTGTTGTTCATCAGCTACTAGAGCAGTAGACGTGCTTGACCACTCTTCCTTTCCCGTAAACTTCCTTCTGCTGAATCTGCTCCAACTCGTAAGTCTTTAACATACCATAGAGCCTTTCCAAAGAAATCTCACTCAGATCTCTTGCTTCTCTTATGGCAGTGATTCTATGTTCGAGATGAGTTGGCAGTGTTAAAAGGAACTTTTTGTTGACCTCCCTGATGGAATAGTATTTACCATTAATGTTCAGGTTGTTGATCAATGCATTGTACCTCTCAAACACTTCAGTGATTCCTTCCCCTGGATTGGATTTAAAGTATTCATACTCAGAGGTTAGGATTTCTAGTTTGTTCTCCCTAACTTCCTCTGTGCCTTCATTAATAATCTCAATAGTTTCCCAGATATGTTTGGAATCTTTACAATTCATCACATGTCTATTCATCAGGGGATTAAGGGAATCTACTAAGATTAATTGAAGGCTAGCATCCAGGGAGGCTTCTTCTATTTCAGCAGGAGAGAAGTCCTCAGGATCCTTCACATAAGTTCTCGCTTTGGTGATCACCACATCATTTTCTATTACCTCTGGTTCAATAACCATAGGAATTTTTGGACCCTTCTTCAACACTTGCAAATATTTGGGATTAGTAACCTGTAAAAACAGTAGCATCTTCTTCTTCCACATAACATAATTTTCTTTATCGAAAAGTGGAATTTTAACGGTTCCAACTTTTTGTGTAGTCATTATGATTTTTGAGTGAATAAAAAATTCAAGAAGTGAAAGAAACACAAAAGTCTAGGATCTAGATTTGTACGTTAATCAGAAGGCTCCTGATACCAATTGTTAGGTCCCAATTTGTTTGTAGAAGGGGGGTTGAATGCAAACAATACCGTTTAATCGAATAAAATGCGGAATAAAATTGTGAAACAAAATTCAAGTTAAATAAAACTTTTATTAAACTTGAAAGGTGTTACAACTACGGTATCGATTACAAGGGATTAATCTCAAATCAATTATTACAAATCTTGAATAAATTCGACATGAACTTTTTCTATTTTTGTAATTAAAAGATCAAATGCTAAATGCGATTTGAGATTAAGTTCTAGGGATTTTAATCCGCTAGATTGATACACAAGAACAAGATAAATATTTCTAGTTGATTGGATATAACTTTACAATCTAGAAATTTAATCTTGAAGAAAAGCAGATGAAAAATAAAATGTTATGCTTTTGTTTTCTGCTCCTTTTTCTCTTGTGTGTTCTATTTTTTTTTGATTGGATTCTGTAAGTGTTTGATCAATAAAAGTCTTCTGCTGCTTTTATCAAACACCGAACTGAAAAATGTACTGGCATGACAATCTCTTTGGCCAGCAAGACTTTCGGTATGACAATTTTTACAACTAGCAAGACAATCAAAATGAACTAGCAAGACTTTCGGTATGACTATTGATTGTCATACCTGATTGTCATATTAGTTCAAATAAATTGTCTTGCTGAATTAATAACAGATTTTAATCTAAACAGAAATTCTAATAAGACAATTAAATGTATTGGCATGACTTTCGGTATGACTATCAATTGTCATACCGATTGTCATACTAGTTCAAATGAATTGTCTTGTTTTGAATTTAAGCAGATTTTAAACCAATTTAAAAATCTTGTAAATCCTCAATATTAATTCTAAATTAATTAATCAATTTAATTCAATTAATCAATAAATTAATCTTTGCAGATATAATTTATTTTCTTAATTAAATTATATGACTTAATTAATTAATAGAGAATTAATACTAACCCTGAGCAGCATCCATTCTTCTGACAATCTTCTGAAAATCACTGAGACTTATGAATCAATTCCGCCACTTCAATGCTGACACTCGATGTACTGTCTGGTTCATGAGTGACTAACTTCCGTGACGTTTCTTCATGTCTTGACTTTGATACTCTGATTAAATCCTTGTAATAAATGATACCCTGACGAGATCTCTGTCACTTGATTAAATCCACGATCTTGATTTATATCACTGAGGCATGATCAAATTCTTGAACTTCTTCCAGTGAATCTTCAAGTCTGCAGATGAACAATGTTTCTTTATCCTTTGACAGATGTTACTTTGTGAGATCTCTCTGATGATAGATCCACTATTTACTTATTACATTCTTATTTGAGTTGAGTTAAATCCTCGAATAAACGAATAGGCTATGACATATGCCTTTCAATCTCCCCCTATTTGCTTGTAGACAATAACAACAAATACCTAGAGGATAACTCAACTAACAAATAAGAAAAGATATAAACAGTAATGCAAAGTAAATAGCAGAAAAGTTCTGGATTATATTTAACATTTTCCAGATTCCAAATGAAATTTACAAGTGAATACAAGATAGATGTTCCTCTAGCCTGAACATATAACTACATTAGACTATCTTGATTCATAAAGCTCTAATCATATTACATTGAGTTTTTGAGCTAATTGACTTCAGTTGTCTTCTCTTCTGACTTCACCTTCTTCTAAATCTTGAAGCAATTCCTTGTCAAAGACACGATCCTTTCTGAAGTGAAGCTTGCTGGTCTGACTGGTTGAACTCCAACTGACTTCAGCTTATTCTTGATCTGATTGTACCTTTTTAATATTCTTTTCACAATAAGCTTGAGGGAAGACAATGTCGATCTCCCTTATGTTAGGATGAAGTTGTAGAGCGCAAGATGCTCGGACCAGCAGTGGTCCAAAGGACCAAGGATATAATAGATTTAATCAGAGGACGGCTGGTAGTAGCCCAAGATGGGAACACGAAGTATGTTGATTTGACACGAAAGGACAAGGAATAGGAAGTAGGGGACCTAGTGCTGTTATAAGTATTCCCTTGGAAATGATGGATGAAGTTCGGAAAGAAAGGGAAGCTAAGCCCACGAATAGTTGGAACCTTTGAGGTATTAAGACATATTGGGAGGTTAGCATATGAGCTAGCCCTACCCCCGAACATGTAGCAAGTTAACGTGTTCCACGTATCAATGTTAAGGAAGTGTAATTCGAATGCCAGATAAATAGGGGCATAGGAGCGCATAGACATGCAACCAGACGTAACCTATATGGAGCAACCAGGAAGGGTTATAGATTGAAAAAAAAGGAACAAGTGCATAGGAGAAGGGTTATCAAACTATTCAGAGTTTGATGGAAGAACCACAATGTGGGAAAATTTACTTGAGAGTTAGAAAGTTCAATGCTAAGAAAGTATTCCTATTCATTTTCTATCTGATTCCGGGACGGAATCCTTTTAAGGAAGGGAGACTGTAATAACCCCAATTTTTGGAATTTTTGAAACCCTTATGAATAGTGATTTTGCTGATTATGCTGAATAAGAAAACTTTTTCATACCACACTATGTAGGGGTTCTTTTATTGATATTCTGAGATCTTATTAGCACTCTATATGATATATAAGTGTATGTAAAGATCGTCAGAATCTAAATTCAAACACTTTGATTTTTCCCGAAAATTCACCAGATACCGAAAGAATAGAGTATAAGGTAACAAGATAAAAAGGATTTAAATTCAAGTATTATAAGAGAGGATCATAAAAGGAATATAATGTACTGAGAAAGGTTAAGGAAACCCAAGTAATAAGATCCTGGGTATGATCCCTCAAACGATAAACGAAAACGAAAGTTAAGCGAACCGTATAACAGATCAATGGTCATTAGCCAAGTAATTAGAAGCTAATCAAAGAGGTTAGTGAGAATGATGTCATCAAACCAATAAGAAGAGGACAAGTGTGGGAGGATGACATAACAAGGTGACATAAGCATGACAAAAAGGAAGTGTGTTGTTGGTTGATTCTTGGCCATGCAAAAGTTACCATGGTTAAAAGGTAATTAAGAAAAACAAAACAAAACAACCAAGCAAAACAAATCACAAATCACAAAACATAAAGTTGACTTCATTATTCAAGAAGAAGCTCTCGGCCTCTTTTCATTTTCAAAGGAAAGAAAAATCCAAACCAAGATCCAAGCTTTGTTAAATCATGAGGTAATTATCCATGGTTCCTTATGCATAGATATAGCTATCCTATAAGTTTGAGCTTCAAATTCATTCACAATCTCTTCCTAAAATCATGGAAGAAGAGGGTGAATAGTGTTTTTCAAGAACTTAAATTTTTGTTCTTGAGTTTTTGTTTAGATAAGCTTGGATAAGGACTTTTAAGGGTGATTCCAAGCTAATTACTTGATTCTCCACTCTCCAAGGAAGGTATAACCCCTCCAAACCCTAACTTTAATTTGAGTATTAGGTTTGTTTTTGTTGTTATGGTTCATGAGAATCATGATTCTTGTAGACTTAGAGTGTGGTTGGTTTTGTAATGAGTTGGAGTTGTAATTCTTGGATTATTGATTAATGAACTTAAGTATAGTTTTAATTCATGTTTGAGAATAATATAAATTGGAGAACTTGAGGTGTTGGGGACTGTTGTAGTATGATATGGATGGATTTTGGTTGTATGAATGAATTGTGGTTGATTGGTGGTTGGTTTGGAGTAGAATAAAATTTGGTAATCGCGTAAACATAGCCGTCGTAATGCCCGATTACTTTAGACTGTTTTTGTTCTTAACATCAGGACCATGAACTCACTGTTAGGTTTTGACCATTGCCATGATTAGACAGTTCATGTTACGAGCTTCGTTTTGATATGTGGTTCGTATGAATCCGATGTACGGTTTAGGAGAAACCGACCGTTTTAAGTAACGGCGTTCGCGAACGAACCATTACCCCTCGCCTTACTTTGAAACATAGGTTAAAGACCTTAAAGGACTAATTGGAGTATGAATCATTTATGTAAAGTGTATTAGGCAGTTGGTAAAACACTCGCGAAAGAATCGCCTTAAAACCCTTAATGGTTAATTTATTAAAAATGGTGAAGCTGAGGGTACTCGAGCGACTTAAGAGAATCGTTGAGCGCCAAAGCGAGTGTTAGAGTCTAATTGGTTAAAGTATAGATTCATAAGCGCCTTTTGGTTTAATTCCAACTTATATGTTGTTTATAGGTTACCAGACTCGTCCCAAGCCATTAATCACCCCAGTCGCTCAGGCAAGTTTTCTACAGTTATACTGTTGTTGTGATGTGTATATATATATATATGCATTATCTTGTGATAGATGCATGATGATTGTTATTAGCAAAATCCTTGCGATATATTGGATCATGTGATATGGTATATATGCATGTCTGTTTCATAATATTAATATATATCTGTTGATTCAATTGCTTATAAGTGCATAATACCTATGTTAGAGATAAGCAGAAGTTAAGTATACCCTTAGTATAGGGGACCCAGGGGTGAACATTTTCTAAAACCGGGAGTCGATGTTCCTAAGTATATTATATATATATATAGATATATGTATTTATATATATATTGATATAGTTTTTAAAACTATTAATAGAATAAGTTTTATTCGATAACTTTATTTTATTTAATGAATATTAGTTGAATATTCGTTCGAGGATTATGACTCCGTTTATTTTATTTAATGAATTTATTTTGATATTCATTCGATGGACTTAATGCTCCGTTTATTTTATTTAATGGAATATTATTTTGAATATTCATTTGAGGACTTATGACTCCGCTATTTATTAAATAATATTCTTTATTTTATTAAAGAATAATATTTCGATAATCAAACTTATTTACGATTATTCAAATAAAGATCATACTTTCGCATAAGTATATCTTTGGTTATTTATTATTCATTTCAAGTATAAGTTTTAAAACTTCTACTTCAATTATTTTTATAAGGATTATCCTTTCGGGAATATTATTTAAATAATAATATTCCAAATATTTTCTAATATATCGGGACTGATTTATTTCATTAAATCAACATTACTCCAAATATTCTTAAAATGTTTTCGAGTCTTCAATTGAATTTTTAAAAGTTAGAGCGGATCCCACAACTCATTTTTATATTTAAGATCTTCCTTTCACGAATGGGATCTTAAATACTCGCTCAAAATCTTAGGGATCCGGCTCC
Source organism: Apium graveolens (assembly GCF_009905375.1). Lineage (NCBI taxonomy): Eukaryota > Viridiplantae > Streptophyta > Magnoliopsida > Apiales > Apiaceae > Apium > Apium graveolens. Next base: position 61,775,542 of record NC_133647.1, read on the forward strand.
TCTGTGGTGTATTTTATTTCGCAACGAGGTTGCTGTTTTGATGAAAACAATTTGATTACTTGCCCACGTTCAGGAAGTAAGGTCCATCTATTGAGTCGCATAAGCGACAGGCGGGGTACGGTCTATGAAGGTGTAAGAGGCTGGGTAACAGTCTATCCACGCGTGAGTCGCCGGGTAACGGTCTAGCGCAAGGTCCTAATGCGGCCAAGGTTGATGGACCGGCGAAGAATTCATCCATCTACAGTAGAAAAAGGTTACTTATTGGTATCTTGCCTGATCAACAAAATATGGGTTTATGCCAAAATTCTTTTCTTTCCAAATTAATGGATATTGCAACTCTGTTCATACCTTACATGACAGAGGTTTCAAGAAATGTATGAGAGATATATATGGATATATACTCGGGACTCTAATGAAGTATCTCGTAACTTCATTTCATTCAATAATATTCAAAGATTGAATCTATTCAAGTCTTATCTTGTAGTCTCATCTGGGTGATGAACTTTTGAAACTGATTATAACTTGAACGGTGGTAGTTCAAGTAGTATTCGGAAAGATATAAGTATATTGGAGTATCTTGTAACTTCATCTTTTAAACTTATATCTAGTAAATGATTATCTTGTGCATGTCAAAGATTTTCGGAAAAAACGTTGAGGCAAGGTTAGATATATGAGATCACCTTGCAACGATATTTTATACAGTTAAAACGGGAACTCTGTGATATTATACATGTCAGAGGATTTCAAAGATTATGAAAAGTATATATGTATATATACTGAATATTTTGCGACTTGGTCGCGTTAAGATATCAGCTTGGTTCATTTCTTCTTGACCAAGACTTTCATGTGTACTATGAGAATGCTCATATATAGTTAATTATACGTATTATTTTGGGGGGCTTGTTGCTCACCCTTGCTTTCTTCTTTCATCACACAACATCAAATAGACAAGATGACGGGACTAAGCTCCCAATTCGGGAGCGGATAGGAAACGTTCCGCAGTTTCCTATAGGCGTTGATGTCGTTGTAGCTGAGGTAGGAACTACCAATAGGCTAGGCTTTCAACTCTTGATGTACCAAACTTATGTATCTTTATGAATTGTAATAATGGCAAAGAAATGTAAATTTATTCAGAAACCGTTTTAAGGTGTAATGGCATATAATTGTGGAATAAATGTTTCGTGTTATTTTTGGATATTCATCTCTGAGACTATAACTTGTGGTGTGTGTGTTTATTGTGGGGTCACAGTACAGAGTAGTTGATTGTTTATTAAGATTGGGTGTTATTAAGGGAAATGGAACTCGTGACAACCCGGATCCCCGACCCCGGACTTGGGGGTGTTACAAAAAACTTCAGAATTCCTTGGTAGATGAACTCACCAAGGTCCACATAGTACTCCTCATTCAAAATTCCCCAAAACTGTGCTCTCTCAACTATAACCTCATGTGCATGTGAAGAAGGCAGAATATTAGCACAAATAAACGCATTCCATGCACGGGCAACATGTTCATTGCGATCGCCGGAAAGTGACGATACTCATTAGTTCCAGTCTTGAAAGTCCATACTGTGTCCGGCCTACAGAGAGTACCACAAATCAAATCCAAGTCAAAATCCTCAGCAGTCTTCTCATTCCAGTTCTCCTCCGCGGGCTTCCTCTTTCTCTGCCCAATCACACGGCGAATCGCCGCTGGGTGATAATCAATCGTCATCCCCCGGACCACAGAAAACCCATTCTTCTCGGCCTTCGCATTCGCATAGAACTCGCGAACCACGCTCATCGGCACTGCTTCGGGACTCACAAAAAGCTATCCACCCCTTCTCAGCAATCTAGGCAGCAACTCACCATCCCTCCCGATGGTAAAAATCCCCTCTCTTCAGAATCGGCTTCCCCAGAAGCTAGTGTACTCCTCTCAGCAGCCCTATCATTCAAACGAGGCCTCGCAGCAGTACCCCTCGAAAATCAGCAGTAGGGACAGTGTTGCTGCTATCAATAGTCCTCGCTCTCTTGGGTGCCATCGAATCTGAATAAAAGTGCTTGAAATTTGTGTTTTTGTGTTTGGGAGGAGAGTTGAAGTGTAGAAAGTGTATGGGGGATATATGGGATAGTGTATGTATATATAGGGAATGGATTAGGGTAGAATTTGATTAGGAGTGGGTTTAAGGTGTAAAATCATGGGATAATGGGGAATAGGTCGTGGGTTTTATGCGGCTGTAATTTGTTTTTTTATTTTCTGATTTTTTTTTGGATTTTTATGGACTAAAATTTTTTTTCTCCCAGCCGACCCTGAGCGGTCGCTCAGCAAAGTGAGCGGGCGCTCAGAGGCTACTGGAAAAAAAAAAATTATGGTCCCGTTTTTCTAATTTTTTTGTGGTTTTGGATAGGTTATTAACTTCTAGGGTTCCTGTAACAACAAATCATGGGTTGCCTCCCACGAAGCACTTCTTTCGTCATTAGCTTGACGTGCGTACCTTCCTCAAGTTGACAATAAACGGACTAACCACTTCTCGGTTTGCCGGGTCCCCATAGTAGTGCTTCAACCGTGACGCATTAACCTGAATGCTGGGTCCGGATCATTCTAAAAATCTCCACGCTCCATTGGGAAACACAGTTTTGATAAAAAGGTCAGACCACTTTGATTTCAACTTCCCAGGAAAAGTCGGAGAACGAGTGTTGAAAAGAATTGTTGCCCGACACGAATAACTTAGGGTAGCTTCCTATCGTGCCACCTTTTCACCTTTTCCTTGTACATTTTGTTGTTCTGTATGCTTGGAGTCCAAATCATCAAGTCATTAAGCTGAAGCATTCGCTTCTTTCCAGCTGCATCTAAACCAGGTTCAACTTTTTCAACGCCCAATAGGCCTTATGCTCAAGCTCCGCAGGTAAATGACATCCTTTACCATACACCAGTTGAAACGGGGACATACAAGTGGAG